>NW_024732867.1:5371562-5389062 GCF_018991925.1 Homarus americanus | reverse complement strand
AGAGGAAGAGTACTATAAAAATCCATAAATAAGGACCGGTTTTAGCTTAATATTACTCCCATGTTCGTTCAAGTATTAGAAATTTCCGCCAGACAGATAACAAATACGTACCCAATATATACTGGATCATACTGGAGGAAGTTGCCAGTCACACCTCTCTCAAAGCTGTGACCATAACTTTTGACCTCCAAAAACAGACGGCACTAAACACCCTGCCCAGACGACCTTGCTGGTGAGAGTAACAAGTCAGTTTGGATTCATTGTCAATACTTTCACTGTCTCTAGCCACAGCTGGGTGATATAAACACCTTAGACACAACAGAAAGAAATGCATTTTTTTTACTAGATTTCAACACAAATAAGAGTTAAATACCCAATAATATCGTTTAGTGTACGAATGACAGTCCTACGTCACATCAATTCCATCACCTACCACACACTACCCTCACCTACCTACCTACCATCAACACCTGGACCACACACTACCTTCACCTGGACCACACACTACCCTCACCTACCTACCATCAACACCTGGACCACACACTACCTTCACCTACCTACCCACCATCAACACCTGGACCACACACTACCTTCACCTGCCACACACCACCCTCACCTACCTACAATCAACACCTGGACCACACACCACCCTCACCTACCTACCATCAACACCTGGACCACACACACTACCCTCACCTACCTACCATCAACACCTGGACCACACACTACCCTCACCTACCTACTATCAACACCTGGACCACACACTACCCCTCACCTACCTACCATCAACACCTGGACCACACACACCCTCACCTACCCACCATCAACACCTGGACCACACCTACCCCTCACCCTACCTACCATCAACACCTGACCACACACCACCCTCCACCTACCATCAACACCTGGACACACACTACCCTCACCTACCCACCATCAACACCTGGACCACACACCACCCTCACCCACCACCATCAACACCTGGACCACACCACCCTCACCTACCTACCCCATCAACACCTGGACCACACACACCCCACCTACCTACCATCAACACTTGGACCACACACTCTCCCCACCCACCAGACCTAGACACATTACCCTCACCTACCTACCATCAACACCTGGACCACACACTACCTCACCCACCTACCATCAACACTTGGACCACACTTCACCTACCTACCTAACAACACCTAGACCACACACTACCTCACCTACCTACCATCAACTCCTGGACCACACACACTACCCTCACCTACCTACCATCAACACCTGGACCACACACCCCTCACCTACCTACCATCAACACCTGGACCACACACTACCCTCACCTACCTACCAGTGGGAAGAACCATTGCCCTAACACCGTCCCTCTCACTACTATTAGGATCCACAGTGTAGGAGTATATTATAAACTCCTTCGTTATTCAGTACATTGATGTGTATAAAGTTATATTTCGCACATCCGTTCAATTTTACTTAACAAGGTCTCAGGTAGTGGTCTCAGCTACAGGTAGGGCTAGTGTGTGTGTGTGTGTGTGTGTCTCAGTTGTGGTCCTTTCACGGTCTCGGAAGATGGCTGGCGGTGACCTCTGTTGGCTTGCTGCTGTCTCTTTGTCGTCTTATTATCTGGCCAGTTTGTTCCGGTAATCTGGTTTACTGTCTTATAAACCTGGCTGACAAATGTGACGATATTCACGGACATGAAAACTCTCGGGTGTTATTTTGTACACACACACACACACACACACACACACACCTACGTAACCTAACCTAACCTAACACAAACGTAGCACAACTTAACCTAACCTAGCATAACATAACCCAATTTAACCCCAGCATTGCATAATTTAACCCAATGTAGCCTAACTTAACCTAACCTACTTCACACTGCCCTAACACAGCCAAACCCAATAACCTAACCAGCGGCAATATTCTATGCATAAAAATTAGGCAGACGAGGAGGCGGGGTATAGGGGACACCCGAACTCAATAGAGAGGCGGATTTTTTTTGTATATAGAACGACTGTCAGTACTGTTTGATTTGTTGTTTTTATTGTATTGTCATTATATTACGTCACTGGTAGCATTCATTATATTACGTCACTGGTAACATTCATTATATGACGTCACTGGTAGCATTCATTATATTACGTCACTAGTTGCATTCATTATATGACGTCACTGGTAGCATTTACTCGCCTATTTACTCGCCTCTACAAGTCCTGGGTCCTCGGGCTTCTCCTCTTGTTAACGTCTATACAGAAGCTAAACCCGGAGTGTGTTACAGTGTCCCTCAACCTCCCAGAGCCGGGGACTAACACTGTTATTGTCATTGATCATCATCATCCGGTGAAAAGACAACAGGTAACAACTGGTAGTAATGGTGGTGGTGGTGTGGTTAGGCGACCCAACAGCAACACGTAGTGAGGGTGATGGTGGCTAGTGTGTGGTTGTTACCCTGCATAACCAGGTGACGGTGGTGATGGTATGTCTACGCGGACCACAAGGATGACTGTATAATAATGCCCGTAATTTGTACCCCCGAGTTTCTTTGAGGGAATATTGACCCGAGGTGAGTCTTCCTGCAGCAGTTGTCGTGTTCAAGTCTGCTGCACGACAACCCATGCTAGCCCCCCCCCCCCTCCCACACACACGCTATGCCATGTCACACACACACACACACACGCAATAACACACATGTCCCCTAAGGTATACCACGCTACACCACGTCACCAGGAACGAAACCATATGTAACGCCACAATATAACGTAACACCGTAACGTAACACCATGCTAACACACCACGCACTACTGCACACGCACCACCACCAGCTTACACTGCCACCATCACACGCTACCACTTCCACTCACTACCATCACCACACACACTGCCACACTCATGCTACCACACACACACACACACACACACACACACACAAATAAAAAAAGCTGGGTTTCTTGTCTAAACAAATATTTATGATTAATTCATAGGTTGTTTTTGGTTGATAATTTGATAATTAATAAAATTGTGAATTTTCAAATTTACGTAAACATGCTGAGACTAATTATCTTTATTTTCTTACAGGTGAGTGTTGATTGGCGGTAACTGGCCAGGTGAAGCGACAGGTAACTCGGAGTTTTCTTATGTTGAGATTAAGAGTACCAGGGCCTCCAGAGGAGGACTGTTTGGGGGAAGGTGGTTGAGTATTTTGACTCGAGGGATGTGTATTACTTGTATAACACTGTGGGTAATGTTTTCCAAGTCTAAAATAAAATAATAATGGTTGCCCCTCGTGTAACGAGGATGGCCGGCCCAAGGGCTACCTAGGCGTGAATTTGTTTAAGGTGTAGAAGCTGGCGCCAACACAACTACCACACCCCAAGTTAACGAGTTGCATGACCCTATGTCAAGAAATAGTCCGAGAAGACCGCACAACTCGCAAACTGCACTGGCTAACCATTACCCCGGAACACGATCCGCAAATCGATTAACATTTAGGTCCCCAATTACTGCTGGGTAGACAGAGGCAAATGGCGTGAAGAAACTTGCCCTTAGTTTCACCCTGCCCGGGGATCGAACCTGGGTCCGCTCTAGGGTGACACACGCACACACTCCGTCACCATTACTTTGCTGTCACTCGAAATCGAGTGTGACGATCCTCCAGCTGTGATACAATGATATGAGTTATGAGGGATGTCACCTTCGTTGGTGAGTTTTGAGGTGACTAAAGAGGCCGATACGGGACCGGCAGGTTCGTCCACAAAAGTTGCACGTGTGGAGGGCTACATCTAGTGTGGGAGGGGCGGCGACATCGTTTTTCCGGCGTTGGCGCTTGTCTGCCTCGGTATGCAGTCGGGCTAACTCGAAAGTATTGACACCTTCTTGTGTGGTGCTCCTCTACACACACACACACACACACACACACAGGCACACACACACACACACACACACGCACACACACACACACACACACACACACACACACACACACACACACACGGGAGGTTATTTCTTCGGTAATCCCCCGAGGGAAAACAAACTGATTAGACCAGTTTGGGGCTCGAACCAAAGTGAGTGTGTGTGTGTGTGTGTGTGTGTGTGTGTGTATTGTGAAAGTGTCTCGACTGTCACGCGGCGAGTCAACCTTATCCCAATCTGCTTAACAAACACCCAATAAATGTCTGCTCCTCTACCGTAAACTCCCCAGCTATAGTCTCTCGTTATATCGCCTCCCAATTGCCCCAAAACAAGGGATTTCCTCGATAACAACATTACCATTCAGAGTGGACAAGTCTCCCACTAGTAAGACCAAGGGGGCCATAACACCGTACAGTAATGATGGGAAATAGTGAGATTGAAACTGTCCTGAGGTAGTGTTGTGATGCATTAAATATATCCACTTTAGTTTCTATCTGTTAATGTGTATTTAAGTTATCGTGTTTACAACTATTGGACGGGAAAAGGGGCAAAAAAAAAAAACAAGCTTACCTAACTCTCCTCTCGTCTTTTCTTCTCCTAATTTCTTCCTTCTCCTCTTCGCCTCCTCATTTCTTCCTTCTCCTCTTCGCCTCCTCATTCTCCCTCCTCACCTCCTCCTTCCCCTCCTCATTTCCTCCTTCCCTCCTTACCTCACCATTTTCTCTCCTATCTCCGTTTCCTTACCCCCTCTTTCCCTCCTCACCTCTCCCTTCCCCTCCTCAACTCCTCCTTTCCCCTCACTTCTCCCTTCCCTTCCTCACCTTCCTCCTAACTCCCCCCTTTCCCCCTCACTTCTCCGTTCCCTTCCGCACGTCCTGCCACCTCTTCACCTCTCGTTCCCACTTCACCTCCTCCTTTTCTCTCCGTACCTCATTCCCTCTTTCACCTCTCCTTCCCCTCTCTCCTTTCCTTCCCTCTCCCCCCTTCCCCGCACACCTCTCCTGCCCCCTCACCTTTCCCTGCCCCCCTCCTCTCCCTCTTCACCCCCCAACACAATAAGAGACCATTACAACGTCTTAAATAACCTTCCTCTCTACTTTAAAATAGCCTTTGGGAAATGTTCTAACTTTCAACCTTTTTGTTAAACACGTCTTGAAGGGCCAGAATTTTTAATAGCAAAAGTTGAGCTGTCGGTCTAATGGTTAAGCCGTTGTGTCGTGTCTAGTAGACCATTGTAGGCGGTAAAACTGTGGTGATCCTTATCTTCTTTTGGTATGCAAATGACCAGGTTCAGCCCAGGAGGAAAACACGCTATTTTCTACAATTTTTTTTTTTCCTCGGTCGTTCTCGATAGAAATCAGACTTTGGTCTTCTGATTGGAGTTGAAGATGAGAGTCTTTATCTTGATGAGTCTTTATCTTGATGAGTCTTAGTCAATTTCTTGGAGGATGAGGGCGTATAATCTGATCGATGTTTCTCCCTTATGAATGAGTTTGTGTGGCTGGTGGACCTTCCCTAACCTAACCTAACCTAACCTAACCTAACCTCCAAAAAAGATTATCATAATTACACTAACTAGATCATAACTATAGATACTTTCACTTAACATCAGTTAGGGGATCAACTTGAGTTACAAATCCTTTTCGAAAAACTATCTCGAACAATTATCTCTTAATTAGTGGCGAGTTAATGAGTCTAGTTAATGTAGAGAGAGAGAGAGAGAGAGAGAGAGAGAGAGAGAGAGAGAGAGAGAGAGGAATAATTGAGGGGTATTCTTATATCTTGTGATGAGAAAGATTCATCGTGTGAATCTTAGAGAATCTTGACCTACTTTAACGCTAAAGGCAGAGAGAAGGAGGAGGAGGAGGAGGAGGAGGAGGAGGAAATGAAGAGAAGTGGGAAGAGGAGAAAGAAAAGAAGGAGAAGGAGGAAGAGAAGAAAGAATAGGTAGCAATAGGATAAAAGAAGAATTAGTCAAAATATACTTCAGCACCGGTTTGTCGAATTGAATCTAAGTTACTCATTTACTTCATCATTCATTCATTCAATTATTCATTCCTACCTTCATTCATTCACATCTATCAACATACATTCCTACCTTCATTCATGGCTACACTTCATTCATTCCTACCTTCATTCATGGCTACACTTCATTCATTCCTACCTTCATTTATTTATTTATTTATTTATTTATTTATTTATTTATTTATCCCTACCTTCATTCACTCATGGACTCAATCAGCCGCAGTTAATCAGTTACCTCCCACATGTTGACACGGCAGACAGTCCAGGGGTGGGTGCTAGTTCCCAGACAGTGTGTCCCCGGTGTCCGAGGCTAGTAAACATGGTCGTCACAACACCTAAACATATAGTCGAGTGCCTTTACCTGGTGTGTGTGTGTGTGTGTTGTGTGTTTGTGTGTTTGTTTGTTGTGTGTGTGGGGGTCTGGTACTTTGTTGGTGGTTGTGAGGTCTTCGTTGATCGTGACCACTTGCCACTGACTGACCACCAAGCACGTACTGTAATTGTCAGTTATTTCTACTGTTCATCACTTGTTTCTCTTGATTTCGAGTTGTGGATTTGCCTCAGTCTTTGTACAGGAAGTTGTTGGTAAGTCGTGGTGGGATGGAGGAGTTGCGGGAAGGGACTCAGGAGGTAGAAGAGGGTCAATAGGCTTGACCCTGGCGGCCACGACAGCGGTGACAAATGTGTCCTGACCCCCATGAGGACTTAGGACATGTATGTGTGTATTGGTAAACTGACTGACTGACTGATACCATACTTTAACATATGTATCCGTAATGTTGAAACAAATATACAAATAAATCAGTAATGAAAACTGTTGTAGATGTTACAGAAATACCTTGTGGCTATAACTGGTGCTGCCAGAAATACGTAATAATAACAGTGTATTAATGACAAGAGCAACTTCCTCGCTTAATGGTAATGTTTGTAAACAAATCGGTGGAGCTTTATAACAAATTAGCAGCGTTTTGGGCCAATTAGCGAGGGGTGTCGGGTAGCAGGTAGGGGCAGGGGCCGGCTATACCACACGGTGTAAGGTGGTGTTATTGTCATGCCGTAATGCTAAATTGGTTGATTGTTGTGTACACGTTAAAACTATAATTGTTCTCGTGGGAGGAAAAAAATATAATATTTTTTGTAATATTTGAGAAGAAAACATATTTGTGGATTTTTTAAATATATTTAAAACAATGACTATTCATAAATCTATTTACCTTTGTGATTTAAGTTTGTAGCCACTTTGGACTGAGATTCATTTAACTACTGACCCTGTGACACCTGGCGGCCCCCTTACCAATAGCTGTCTTAATTAACCTGTCTTCTAGAATCACAAAGGTGCTGACGATAAATATTCCTTGTAACTAGTAATATAAAGATTCACTTAAACTAGCACATTTAAGTAATTTCAAAAAGTACACTCTGAGAGACTACCTTAACTAGATGCGTTCACTGAGCACCTTAACTGGATGCGTTCACTTAGTTCTGTAACCAAATACGTTCACTTAGTACTTTAAGTTGATGCGTTCATTTAACATCTTCACTAGACACGTTCACTTAGCACGACGTAAAAAATAATCTAGGTGCCTTAATATGATCCCATAATTGGAGGTAAGTAAACGTGTATAATTAAGATAGAGTCTCGATGCAAACTTTGATCCTAACTTAAGATATTACGGTTGTGCTTATGGTTACGTAAATAAGGGTATTATGTAAATCTTCACTAAGGAGGATTTACCGTAAATATCTTCGTGACTCTGGAAGTTGTGGTATTCGTGTGTTATGTTACGTTACGTTATGTTACGTTATATTATGTTATGTAATATATCACAGTCTGGTAATTAAGGTCTGTTTTATTTTTTCAAAGAATTATTACACGGGGAAAGATCAGACATGTATAGTATAGTTGTCAAATCTGTTCGCCCCCCTTGCCACAGACTGAAGGTTAATGAAGCGGAGTGTTTTGAACTGCTAGAGGCTGTATGGTATTGGTAAAACACACACTGTGGCTGGAAGTCTCACATACCGCTCCACTAAGGACTAAGAGTGCATGTGCCAGTTTTTGGTTGGTGGAGGTGATGATGGCTACTGGTGTGTGTGTGTGTGTGTGTGTGTGTTGGTCCTCTCACTGTATAGGTATAATATTTGCATTAAATTAAATGTTCAAGATTGTATAGTACTTTAATGGTGAACTATTAGTGGTGAATTTGTGGCATACAGCAGGAGAGGTTGTTTGACACCTGAACACACCAGTTGTCATGTCTCAAATAATATAATTTATTGGAGAAAATCAACATGTAGCAAAAGGTTCGTATTCTCCCTCAGAGGATCTTAAGCATAAATGATAGTCTCGGCTTAGGCTGTTCGATTTGGATTAGACTTTTTTATATTAATCAATGGAAAACAACGTGGTATAGAATATTGTAGTCAATTGATTCTCCAACAATCATCCAAACGACATGGGAGGCAGACACCTAGAGTAAACATCCAAGAAAACATGAAGTGCCATCATCATTGTCTCAGAATCATCATCATAACCTCCATCATCTGTCTGAGCCATATGAAAGGCTACCTAAATGCTATCATGATTAGATACAATACACTCAGGAACTTGGGACAACATTAACACAACTTATATAGTGTGAGATGATCCTTGACATACGAGTATATATTTATGAGTGAGTCACAGACGTTACCGCTGCTGCAACAAGTAACGGAGATGAAGATAAGGTAAAAGACTCTCCACAATGAGGTTATATCAGTGTTTGTCGTGTTTAACTGGCAATTTTGTTTCTTACTTGTGTCGTCTTTTCTGTCAGCTGGAATGCCTCTTATATCACCACATACATAAATTAACGTTATTCATCGCCAGTGTGTTCTTACTTTGAGTATTTATGCAACAGTTGTGTCTTAGAAGGCATAATTGTGTGATATCTTGCGTGGCTGGCAAAGGTGTTATAAATCTCTTATATTAACTTACATCATCATAAATTTAACGTATTAGTCGCATACATAATTTTACCTCATGAATAAATTGGTTTCATGCCGGTAACTAGCAGGGAGAGGAACCAACATGAACCAAGACGACCACACATAAACGACTCGATCCTCTTATGTTTAACCCAATATGTGACGCGTATCTCTAACATAAGGAAGTATCCGACAGGTGGAGCAGGTATACCAACACATCAACAGAAGGTAAAGTATGCCAAGGGTCACGATACTTTTTTGATGGCTGTGCGTGTATGCTTTTTAGAGAGAGAGAGAGAGAGAGAGAGAGAGAGAGAGAGAGAGAGAGAGAGAGAGAGAGACCCCCCATTACTCGCTTCCCAGGTAATAGGTAATTAAATGTCAAACTTTTCATATAATTGACACTTTAATTTCATATTTTTACCCAGTTTCTGATTGGCTGAGAATTCCTGTGATCTCTAATTGGTTGAGGATTCCTGATCTCTGATTGATTTGAAGTACCTGAAACTCTGATTGGCTGAAGATACATGAAGTTCTGATTGGCTATAATATCAGTTTCTGATTGGCTATAATGCCAGTTTCTGATTGGCCATAATACCAAAGTTTCAAATTGACTTAGCCTACCTGATGTTCTGATTGATTGGGGATACATGATATTCTGATTGGCTGATGAAACTTGATATTCTGTTTCGGTGATGATACTTAATATTGTGATTGACTGATGATACTTGATATTTTGATTGGCTGAGAATACCTTTACTCTGATTGGCTGGAGAGACGAGGCATTACGTAAGTAAAAAGGTTAAAACACCGCGAAATTTTTAGGCTAATCACCAATAATCATATAATTTGGGCATTAATTATGTATTTTTAATCATATAATAAAAAAATTTCTTAAATCAACTTATAATTGAGACACTAATCACTTACTAATTATCAAAGAATTTTTAGGCTATAATCACTTATATTATTATTGGATGATTATCACTTATTAAATAATTCAGACGATAATCGATGCTATATATAAGTCGCTTAAGTTTGAACGATATAATTTGTTAATTTATCCAATAATTACATCTGGTCACATGAAATCACCAATACGTAATTCCTGTCGATCAGATAATTTTGACCAATAATTTTTAACGGTCAGGTAATACAGATGATAATTGATGGAAATGACCTGAAGGATATTTGATGATGCTTGTGTGAATTATTTTCCCAATGTCTGAATAGCCTTGAGTCTTTTGTCTGTTGAGCCTTGAGTCTTTTGTCTGTTGAGCCTTGAGTCTTATGTCTGTTGAGCCTTGAGTCTTTTGTCTGTTGAGCCTTGAGTCTTCTGTCTGTTGAGCCTTGAGTCTTATGTCTGTTGAGCCTTGAGTCTTATGTCTGTTGAACCTTGAGTCTTATGTCTGTTGAGCCTTGGGTCTTATGTCTGTTGAGCTTGAGTCTTTTGTCTGTTGAGCCTTGAGTCATTTTTCTGTTGAACCTTGAGTCTTATGTCTGTTGAGCCTTGGGTCTTATGTCTGTTGAGCCTTGAGTCTTATGTCTGTTGAACCTTGAGTTTTGTGTCTGTTGAACCTTGAGTCTTTTGTCTGTTGAGCCTTGAGTCTTATGTCTGTTGAGCCTTGAGTCTTATGTCTGTTGAACCTTGAGTTTTGTGTCTGTTGAACCTTGAGTCTTGTGTCTGTTGAGCCTTGAGTCTTATGTCTGTTGAGCCTTGAGTCTTATGTCTGTTGAGCCTTGAGTCTTATGTCTGTTGAGTCTTAATTAAGTCTATTGAGTCTTAAGTCTGTTGAGCCTTGAGTCGTATGTCTGTTGAGCCTTGAGTCCAATGTCTGTTAAACCTTGAGTCTTATGTCTGCTTAGCCTTGGGTCTTATGTCTGTTGAACCTTGAGTCTTCTGTCTGTTGAACCTTGAGTCTTCTTTCTGTTGAGCCTTGAGTCTTATGTCTCTTTAGCCTTGAGTTTTATGTCTGTTGAGCCTTGAGTCTTATGTCTGTTAAACCTTGAGTCTTATGTCTGTTTAGCCTTGGGTCTTATGTCTGTTGAACCTTAAGTCTTCTGTCTGTTGAGCCTTGAGTCTTATGTCTGTTGAGCCTTGAGTGTATGTATGTTGAACCTTGAGTCTTATGTCTGTTGAGCCTTGAGTTTTATGTCTGAATAGCCTTGAGTCTTTTGTTTGTTGAGCCTTGAGTTTTATTTCTGTTGAACCTTGAATCTTATGTCTGTTGAACCTTGAGTGTTATGTCTGTTTAGCCTCGAGTCTAATGTCTGTTGAACCTTGAGTCTTATGTCTGTTGAGCCTTGAGTCCAATGTCTGTTAAACCTTGAGTCTTATGTCTGTTTAGCCTTGGGTCTTGTGTCTGTTGAACCTTGAGTCTTATGTCTGTTGAGCCTTGAGTCTTATGTCTGTTAACCTTGAGTTTTGTGTCTGTTGAACCTTGAGTCTTATGTCTGTTGAGCCTTGAGTCTTATGTCTGTTGAGCCTTGAGTCTTATGTCTGTTGAGCTTTCAGTCTTATGTCTGTTGAGTCTTAATTAAGTCTATTGAGTCTTAAGTCTGTTGAGCCTTGAGTCTTATGTCTGTTGAGCCTTGAGTCTTATGTCTGTTGAGCCTTGAGTCTTATGTCTGTTGAGCCTTGAGTCCAATGTCTGTTAAACCTGAGTCTTATGTCTGTTTAGCCTTTGCCCAGGTCGTTGAACCTTTTGAGTCTTCTGTCTGTTGAACCTGAATGTTATGTTCATGAACCTTGAGTCTTTATGTCTGTTGAGCCTTGAGTCTTATGTGTGTTGAGCCTTGAGTGTTATGTCTGTTGAACCTGAGTCTTATGTCTGTTGAACCTCAGCCTATGTGTGTTGAGCCTTGAGTGTTATGTCTGTTGAACCTTGAGTCTTATGTCTGTTGTGCCTTGAGTCTTATGTGTGTTGAGCCTTGAGTGTTATGTCTGTTGAACCTTGAGTCTTATGTCTGTTGAGCCTTGAGTCTTATGTCTGTTGAGCCTTGAGTCGTATGTCTGTTGAGCCTTGAGTCCAATGTCTGTTAAACCTTGAGTCTTATGTCTGTTTAGCCTTGGGTCTTATGTCTGTTGAACCTGAGTCTTCTGTCTGTTGAGCCTTGAGTGTTATGTCTGTTGAGCCTTGAGTGTTATGTCTGTTGAACCTTGAGTCTTATGTCTGTTGAGCCTTGGTCTATGTGTTGAGCTTGATATTTCTGTTGAACTTGAGTCTTATGTCTGTTGAACCTTGAGTCTTATGTCTGTTGAGCCTTAGTCTTATGTGTGTTGAGCCTTGAGGTTATGTCTGTTGAACCTTGAGTCTTATGTCTGTTGTGCCTGAGTCTTATGTGTTGAGCCTTGAGTGTTATGTCTGTTGAACCTCGAGTCTTATGTCTGTTGAGCCTTGAGTCTTATGTCTGTTGAGCCTTGAGTCGTATGTCTGTTGAGCCTTGAGTCCAATGTCTGTTAAACTGAGTCTTATGTCTGTTTAGCCTTGGGTCTTATGTCTGTTGAACCTTGAGTCTTCTGTCTGTTGAGCCTTGAGTCTTATGTCTGTTGAGCCTTGAGTGTTATGTCTGTTTAGCCTCGAGTCTAATGTCTGTTGAACCTTGAGTCTTATGTCTGTTGAGCCTTGAGTCCAATGTCTGTTAAACCTTGAGTCTTATGTCTGTTTAGCCTTGGGTCTTGTGTCTGTTGAACCTTGAGTCTTATGTCTGTTGAGCCTTGAGTCTTATGTCTGTTAACCTTGAGTTTTGTGTCTGTTGAACCTTGAGTCTTATGTCTGTTGAGCCTTGAGTCTTATGTCTGTTGAGCCTTGAGTCTTATGTCTGTTGAGTCTTAATTAAGTCTATTGAGTCTTAAGTCTGTTGAGCCTTGAGTCGTATGTCTGTTGAGCCTTGAGTCCAATGTCTGTTAAACCTTGAGTCTTATGTCTGTTTAGCCTTGGGTCTTATGTCTGTTGAACCTTGAGTCTTCTGTCTGTTGAACCTTGAGCTTCTTTCTGTTGAGCCTTGAGTCTTATGTCTCTTTAGCCTTGAGTTTTATGTCTGTTGAGTCTTATGTCTGTTGAGCCCTGAGGTGTCTGTTGAACCTGAGTCTTATGTCTGTTGAGCCTTGAGTTTATGTCTGAATAGCCTTGAGTCTTTTGTCTGTTGAGCCTTGAGTTTTATTTCTGAACCTTGAATCTTATGTCTGTTGAACCTGAGTGTTATGTCTGTTTAGCTCGAGTCTAATGTCTGTTGAACCTTGAGTCTTATGTCTGTTGAGCCTTGAGTCTAATGTCTGTTAAACCTTTGAGTCTTATGTCTGTTTAGCCTTGGGTCTTGTGTCTGTTGAACCTTGAGTCTTATGTCTGTTGAGCCTTGAGTCTTATGTCTGTTAACCTTGAGTTTTGTGTCTGTTGAACCTTGAGTCTTATGTCTGTTGAGCCTTGAGTCTTATGTCTGTTGAGCCTTGAGTCTTATGTCTGTTGAGCTTTCAGTCTTATGTCTGTTGAGTCTTAATTAAGTCTATTGAGTCTTAAGTCTGTTGAGCCTAGAGTCTTATGTCTGTTGAGCCTTGAGTCTTATGTCTGTTGAGCCTTGAGTCGTATGTCTGTTGAGCCTTGAGTCCAATGTCTGTTAAACCTTGAGTCTTATGTCTGTTTAGCCTTGGGTCTTATGTCTGTTGAACCTTGAGTCTTCTGTCTGTTGAGCCTTGAGTGTTATGTCTGTTGAGCCTGAGTGTTATGTCTGTTGAACCTTGAGTCTTATGTCTGTTGAGCCTTGAGTCTTATGTGTGGAGCCTTGAGTGTTATTTGTTGAACCTTGAGTCTTGTCTGTTGAACCTTGAGTCTTATGTCTGTTGAACCTTGGAGTCTTATGTGTGTTGAGCTTTGAGTGTTATGTCTGAACCTTGAGTCTTATGTCTGTTGTGCCTGAGTCTTATGTGTGTTGAGCCTGAGCATGTCTGTTGAACCTCGAGTCTTATGTCTGTTGAGCCTTGAGTCTTATGTCTGTTGAGCCTTGGTCGTATGTCTGTTGAGCCTTGAGTCCAATGTCTGTTAAACCTTGAGTCTTATGTCTGTTTAGCCTTGGGTCTTATGTCTGTTGAACCTTGAGTCTTCTGTCTGTTGAGCCTTGAGTCTATGTCTGTTGAGCCTTGAGTGTTATGTCTGTTGAACTTGAGTCTTATGTCTGAGCCTTGAGTCTTATGTCTGTTAAGCCTTGAGTGTTATGTCTGTTGAACCTTGAGTCTTATGTCTGTTGAACCTTGAGTCTTCTGTCTGTTGAGCCTTGAGTCTTATGTCTGTTGAGCCTTGAGTTTTATGTCTGTTGAACCATCCTCCTCACCTCCATCCCTCACCTCCATCCCACACCTCCATCCTCACCTCCATCCCTCAACTCCATCCCTCACCCCCATCCCTCACCTCCATCCTCACCTCCATCCCACACCTCCATCCCTCACCTCCATCCTCACCTCCATCCCTCACCCCATCCCTCACCTCCATCCCTCACCTCCATCCCTCACCTCCATCCCTCACCCCCATCCCTCACCTCCATCCTCACCTCCATCCTCCTCCACCCCTCACTCTCCATCCCTCACCTCCATCCCTCCCTCCATCCCTCACCTCCATCCCTCACTCCCATCCCTCACCTCCATCCTCACCTCCATCCTCACCTCCATCCTCACCTCCATCGCCCACCTCCATCCCTCACCTCCATCCCTCACCTCCATCCCCACCTCCATCCCTCACCTCCATCCCTCACCCCATCCTCACCTCCATCCCTCACCTCCATCCCTCACCTCCATCCCTCACCTCCATCCTCATCTCCATCCTCCTCACCTCCTCCCACCCTCCATCCTCACCTCCATCCCTCACTCCATCCTCACCTCCATCCTCACCTCCATCCTCACCTCCATCCCACACCTCCATCCTCACCTCCATCCCACTCCATCCTCACCTCCATCCTCACCTCCATCCTCACCTCCATCCTCACCTCCATCCTCACCCCATCCTCACCCCCCATCCTCACCTCCATCCTCACCTCCATCCCTCACCTCCATCCCTCACCTCCATCCCACACCTCCATCCCTCACCTCCATCCCACACCTCCATCCCACACCTCCATCCCACACCTCCATCCCACACCTCCATCCCACACCTCCATCCCACACCTCCATCCTCCTCCCTCCATCGCTCACCTCCATCCCTCACCTCCATCCCTCACCTCCATCCCACACCTCCATCCCACACTCCATCCCTCACCTCCATCCTCACCTCCATCCCCCACCCCCATCCTCACCTCCCATCCTCACTCCATCCTCACCTCCATCCCACACCTCCATCCCCACCTCCCATCCCCACCCATCCCCACCTCCATCCCCCACCTCCATCCCCCACCCTCCATCCCCACCTCCATCCCCCACCTCCATCCCCACCTCCATCCCTCACCTCCATCCTCTCACCTCCATCCCCCCCACCCTCCCCATCCCCTCACCTCCACCCCCTCAACCCATCCTCACCTCCATCCTCCACTCCCACCCCTCACCTCCATCCTCACCCATCCCTCACCTCCATCCCTCACCTCCATCCCTCACCTCCATCCCTCACCAATTCCCTCACCTCCATCCCTCACCCATCCTCTCACCTCCACCTCCTCACCTCCATCCTCACCTCCACCCCCCACCTCCATCCCCACCTTCCTCACTTCCATCCTCACCTCCATCCCCACCTCCATCCCCACCCATCCCTCACCCCCATCCCCACCTCCATCCCCACCCACCCCTCACCTCCATCCCTCACTCCATCCCTCACCTCCATCCTCACCTCCATCCCCACCTCCATCCCTCACCTCCATCCCTCACCTCCATCCCACACCTCCATCCCTCACCTCCATCCCACACCTCCACCCCTCCTCCACCTCACCCCCATCCTCACCTCCATCCCACACCTCCATCCCCTCACTCCTCCATCCCTTTCACTCATCCCCTCACTCCATCCCCACCTATCCCCTCACCCCCATCCCTCACCCCCATCTCACCCTCCATCCCCACTCCATCCCCTCCCCATCCCTCACCTCCATCCCCCACCCTCCCCCTCACCTCCATCCCCACCCTCCATCCCTCACCTCCACCCCCCACTCCATCCCCACACCCCATCCTCACCTCCATCCCCTCACCTCCATCCCCCACCTCCATCCCTCACCTCCACTCTCACCTCCATCCTCACCTCCACCCCACTCCATCCCTCACCTCCATCCCTCACCTCCATCCTCACCTCCATCCTTCACCTCCATCCTCACCTCCATCCCCTACCTCCACCCCCACCTCCATCCCTCACCTCCATCCCCTCACCTCCATCCTCACCTCCATCCCTCACCTCCCCATCCCTCACCTCCATCCTCACCTCCATCCTCACTCCCCATCCTCACCTCCATCCCCCACCTCCATCCCTCCACCCCCACCTTCCATCCCCCACCTCCATCCCTCCCATCCCCCACTCCATCCCCACCCCATCCCCACCTCCATCCCCACCTCCATCCCCACTCCATCCCCTCACCTCCATCCCTCACCTCCATCCCTCACCTCCATCCCTCACCTCCATCCCTCACCCCATCCCTCACCCCCATCCCCACTCCATCCCCACCTCCATCCCTCACTCCCATCCTCACTCCATCCCTCACCTCCATCCCTCACCTCCCTCACCTCCATCCCTCACCTCCATCCTCACTCCATCCCTCACCTCCATCCCACACTCCCCATCCTCACCTCCATCCCCACCTCCATCCCTCACTCTCCATCCTCACTCCCATCTCCCCCACCCCCCATCCCCCCACCTCCATCCCCATCCCCACCTCCATCCCCACCCATCCCCACCTCCATCCCCCACTCCATCCCCCACTCCCCATCCCCACCCCCATCCCCCACTCCATCCCTCACCTCCATCCCCACTCCATCCCCCACTCCCCCCACCCATCCCCTCACCCATCCCTCACCTCCATCCTCACCCTCCATCCCCACCTCCATCCCCACCCTCCATCCCACACCTCCATCCCTCACCTCCATCCCTCACCTCCATCCCCACCTCCATCCTCACCTCCATCCATCCTCCATCCTCACCTCCATCCTCACCTTCCATCCCCACCTCCATCCTCACCTCCATCCTCACCTCCATCCTCACCTCCATCCTCACCTCCATCTCACCACCATCCCACACCTCCATCCCCTCACCTCCATCCCCCCCTCCACCCCTCACCTCCACCCTCACCTCCACCCCCCCTCCACCCCTCCTCCACCTCCTCCCTCCACCCCCATCCACTCTCCACCCCTCACCTCCACCCCTCACTCCACCCCTCACCTCCACCCCTCACCTCCACCCCCTCCCCTCCACCCCTCACCTCCATCCCCCTCCACCCCTCACCTCCACCCCTCATCCTCCACCCCCCCTCCACCCCTCCTCCACCCTCACCTCCACCCCTCCTCCACCCTCACCTCCACCCCTCCTCCACCCCTCACCTCACCCCTCCTCCAACCCCCCTCCACCCCTCACCCACCCCTCACCTCCACCCCTCTCACCCCTCCTCCACCCTCACCTCCATCCCCCCTCCA
>NW_024732867.1:5337135-5371462 GCF_018991925.1 Homarus americanus | reverse complement strand
TAAACACTTAGGAGTCGCCGACAGTACCCACGATCTATGTACACACCGCGGTGGTCCTTGTCACTGGCACTCTGAAGTGACCAACAAGGTGCTCACGGTCTGTTATTACACTGCTGTGAATCACGCTTGTTTTGTGTTTACCTGGAGTACACAAATGGATCACTGTTTGGAAACCAATCATTGCACTGACTACTTGAATGTTTTCCCAAAACCCGGTGTAAAGATTGGGAGGAGTCAGGATGCGGTGGGGGGGTTGGGGCAGGCCTACAGACTTGGTCTGGCTGCCATCAGAGCGCGTACAGGACACGTCTTATCTCACAGAGGGCTGACTGATGTGCGTGCGCATGTTAGATATTGATAAGTTAAATGTCCTAAATTATAGGTATATTTCGATGAATTCAGATAAACTTAACAAAATTGTAATTTCTACTGATCTATGCCCGAGCGAGTGACATCAAGTTATGAAATATTTAACTTACCAGACTGACTGGACGACATGAGAATAAATATATATACTGTACGTCTTCGCCTGCCCGACCTGCAAGAGAATGTTTGTGTGTAAAAGACCCAGGGTCGATTGGGTATGTGACTGTGTTGAAGACATTATGTGTGTGTTTGTTGTTTGTTTGTTAGAGACATGACTAGTGTGTGCGTGTGTGTGTGTGTGTGTGAGGACACATTAATTGTGTGTGTGGATAAAATAATAATATTATAATAATAATAAACAGTTTATTAATAGAGTTGCAGCTGGTGGCTGAAAAATATACAAACTTACATATGATTTAGACAATAACATGTTCAATACATTTACGGGGCTGTACAGCATAAATCAGAGCTCTTATGGGCTGAATTTTGTTGTAGTGGCGGACTGCGCGAGGTGGGCGGGGACTGCCCTGGCAGTAGGTGCGATGACGAGGATGCAGTAGTTCACTGCAAAACCCTGCTAGTGCGTGGTGGTGGAGGTCACTGAGGGATGGCATTTCAGGGTGGAAAGAGTTGTAGCCGGAGTAGTCAGCGCCGAGCATGACTCTGCAGGCCTTTTCTGTACTTTTCAGCTGACGTTGTTGGGAGGAGTGAGAGAAGACGACCAGGCTGGTGATGCATGTTAGTTTGGGGAGAATAAAGGCGATGTAGATAGTCCTAAGCTATGTGGGTGCCTGTGACCTGAGTCGTCGTAGCATGTAGAGACGGTACGAGGCCGCCTTGATTGTGTTGTTTACATGGGCCTCGTGTGTGTGTGTGTGTGTGTGTGTGTTAGGAGGTATGACTAGTGTGTGTGTGTGTGTGTTAGGAGACAATTGTGTGTGTGTGTGTAGAGACAACACTGTGTGTGTGTGTGTGTGTGTGTGTGTGTGTGTGTGTGTGTGTGTGTGTAGGCATGACTAGTGTGTGTGTGTGTGTGTGTTAGAGACAATAATTGTGTGTGTGTGTGTGTGTGTGTGTGTGTGTGTGTGTGTGTTAGGAGGACTATGTGTGTGTGTGTGTGTGTTAGGAGACAATAATTGTGTGTGTGTGTGTGTGTGTGTGTGTGTGTGTGTGTGTGTGTGTGTGTGTGTGTGTGTGTGTGTGTGTGTGTGGAGGCATGACTATGTGTGTGTGTGTGTTAGGAGACAATAATTGTGTGTGTGTGTGTGTGTGTGTGTGTGTGTGTGTGTGTGTGTGTGTGTGGAGGTGGTGAATGTGTGTGTGTGTTAGAGATCAACAATTGTGTGTGTGTGTGTGTGTGAAGTGATATTTATTGTGTGTGTGTGTGTGTGTGTGTGTGTGTGTGTTAGAGGTATGACTAGTGTGTGTGTGTGTGTGTATGAGACACACTGTGTGTGTGTGTGTGTGTGTGTGTGTGTGTTAGGAGGATGACTAGTGTGTGTGTGTGTGTTAGGACAACAATGTTGTGTGTGTGTGTGTGTGTGTGTGTGTGTGTGTGTGTGTGTATGTGTGTGTGTGTGTAGGAGACATGACGTGTGTGTGTGTGTGTTGGAGACAAATAGTGTGTGTGTGTGTGTGTGTGTGTGTTTGGAGACAAATAGTGTGTGTGTGTGTGTGTCTGGGAGACATTAATAGTGTGTGTGGTTTGTGTTTGACATTAATAGTGTGTGTGTGGTGTGTGGTTTGGAGACACAAGTGTGTGTGTGTGTGTGTTTGGAGACATTAATAGTGTGTGTGTGTTAGGAGACATTAATAGTGTGTGTGTGTGTGTTTGTGTTTGTGACATTAATAGTGTGTGTGTGTGTGTTGAGACATTCACTAGTGTGTGTGTGTGTGTGCTCTGGGACATCACTAACAGCGGTGCGTGCGTCTGGGACACTAATAGCGCGTGCGTGCGTGCCTGACATCATCAATATGCGTGCGTGCCGTTTGACATCACGCGTGTGTGCGCGTGCGTGGAGATTACTGCGTGCGTGTGTTCTGGACATCAATCAGTGTGTGCGTGCGCGTCTGGAGATCACTTAATAGTGTGTGTGTGCGTGCTCTGGGACATCATCACTAGCGTGTGTGTGTGTGCGTTTGATGCTACCACCAGTGTGTGCGGTGTGCGGCTCGACATCATCAACAGTGTGTGTGTGCGTGTGTGGGAGACACTAACAGTGTGTGCGTGTGTGCTCTGGGACATTAATAGTGTGTGTGCGTGCTTCAGGCTCTGGGACATCATTAACAGTGTGTGTGTGTGCGCGGCCTGACATCAATTGTGTGCGCGTGCGTTTGGACATCATCAACAGTGTGTGTGTGTGCGTGCCTGACACATCAATAGTGTGTGTGTGTGTGTGTGTGTTTGGAGACACACAGTGTGTGTGTGTGTGTGTGTTTGGAGACACACAGTGTGTGTGTGTGTGTGTGTGTGTTTGGGAGATTATTATGTGTGTGTGTGTGTGTGTGTTTGGAGACATTACTAGTGTGTGTGTGTGTGTGTGTGTGTTTGGAGACATTAATAGTGTGTGTGTGTGTGTGTGTGTTTTGGAGACATTATTAGTGTGTGTCTGTGTTTGGAGACATTAATATGTGTGTGTTAGGAGACATTGACTGTGTGTGTGTGTGTGTTTGGGAGACATTAATAGTGTCAATGTTGCCAGTGCTGCTACTGGTTGTCACCCACCACTGCTGCCAGTACTGTTATTGGTAGCCACCACCGTCAGTGTTACCAGTGCTGTTTGAAATGCTGATACAATTTTCTGTCACCCACACACTGTTGCTAGCAATTATTCTTCTGCCTGACTTTTTTTTTTTTACAAATCACCAACAGTTGTCAATAAGTTATTCATAGACACCTGACAAGCAAGGCTAATAAAGGTACCCCATCACCCATACACAGTTGTACCAATACAGTTAATTAGCAACCCAACCAAAGAATGAAGCATATACTTCAAACCATCTAGTCAGTGTTACCACCACAAATTATTGCCACCCATCTGCAGGGTAAGTAATGCAGTTAGTTAGCCACCACCAGTGTTGTCAATACCTGTCTACACGCAGTGAGTGTTATCAAGAAGCTGTGCAGCATCCAGCCAGTAAGTAATATAGTTAGCCACCACAAGTGTCACCACCACCATCTAGCAGTTAAGCATTAAAATATACAGCCACCCATTTAGTGCTGTGAATTCAGTTAGTCAGCCATTCAGCCACCAGTAACATAGAACCAACCACCAGTGAGTAGTTACCATTAGAATTATTAAGCCACCAAACCAATGTTGCCATCCATTTATCTAACCACCAAGCAAACCAGTAAGCAATCAAGTGTTAGCTATCTAAAAACACAAGTACTAGAGTTAGCTGTTTATACCAAATCCAGTTACTAATAGTCATCCAACCACCCAGCTGCAAGTGTTGGTTGTTATTAACCAACTACCTAAAGTTGGAGTAAGCAAGCCACATATACCAAACCATCAGTGCGGTGTTACGGTGTCCTACTGGCAACTAGCGAGGCGGCAAAAGCCAGTGGGATTTCTTAAAATATTACCTTGGTATTGTGATGAGCCAGATATGGCCATCAAGGTGTAGGTGCAGAGGACGAGGGTGAGTGGAGAGTGAGAGAGGAGAGAGGAGGTGAGAGAGGAGGTGAGAGGAGGTGAGAGGAGGGGAGAGAGGGAGGGGAGGAGGAGGTGAGAGTGTGAGAGAGGAAGAGAGTGAGAGGTGAGGTGAGAGAGGGAGGTGAGGGGAGGGAGGGTGAGGGTGAGAGAGTGAGGGAGAGGTGAGAGAGTGAGAGAGGAGAGAGGGAGGAGAGGGAGGGGTGAGAGAGGGAGGGGTGAGGGGAGGAGGTGGGAGGGGAGAGAGGAGAGGAGAGAGAGGAGGGGTGAGGGTAGGGTGAGAGAGGAGGGGAGGGAGGAGAGAGTGAGGGGTGAGGGAGGAGGTGAGGAGAGGAGGGTGAGGGTGAGAGGAGGGTGAGGGTGAGAGAGGAGGGTGAGGAGGAGGTGGAGGTGGAGAGAGGAGGAGGAGAGGAGATAGGAGAGAGGAGGTGAGGGGGAGAGGAGGGGGAGGGATAGGGAGAGTGAGGGTGAGGGGGAGAGAGGAGGTGAGAGGGTGAGGGGTGAGGGGTGAGAGAGTGAGGTGAGGAGGAGGGTGGAGGGGGAGAGAGGAGGGAGGGAGGAGGTGAGGGGTGAGGCAGGAGTGAGGGTGAGGGGAGAGGAGGGTGAGGGAGGGAGAGTGTGGGGAGAGGAGAGTGGAGGAGTGAGAGGAAGGAGGTGAGGAGAGAGACAGAGTGAGAGAGGAGGTGGGGGGAGGTGAGGGGTGAGAGAGGGAGGTGAGGGGAGGAGGGGTGAGGGTGGAGAGAGGAGGGGAGGGGATGAGGGAGAGAGGAGGGGTGAGGGGTGGGAGGAGGTGTGAGAGGTGAGAGGAGGGGAGAGAGGAGAGGGAGAGAGGAGGTGGGAGGTGAGAGGAGGAGGAGGGGGGTGAGAGAGGAGGGTGAGGATGGAGGTGAGAGAGGAAGGTGGAGGAGGCAGGAGCAGGGAGAGGGGAGGAGGTGAGAGGAAGAGGAGAGGTGAGGGTGGGAGAGAGGAGGTGAGAGGGAGAGGAGAGTGAGAGAGTGGGAGGTGGGAGAGGTGAGAGATGAGAGAGGGAGGGGAGGGGTGAGAGAGAGTGAGGGTGAGAGGAGGGGAGAGGGAGGAGAGAGGAGGGTGAGGCAGAGAGGGGGAGAGAGTGAGAGGAGAGAGGAGAGAGTGAGGGGTGGGGAGGGGTGGAGAGGAGGGAGGGAGGAGGGGGAGAGGGAGAGGGTGGGAGGGGTGAGAGAGTGAGGGGTGGGAGGGAGGGAGAGGAGAGAGGAGGGGGAGGGGTGAGAGAGGAGGGGTGAGGGAGGGAGGTGGGAGGGGTGAGAGAGGAGGGAGATGAGGGAGGTGAGAGGTGAGAGAGGAGGTGAGAGAGGAGGGAGGTGAGAGTGAGAGGTGAGAGAGCAAGAGGTGAGAGGAGAGGTGAGAGGTGAGGAGGGAGGGTGAGAGAGTGAGGTGAGGTGAGAGGAGGGGGAGGGTGAGGGAGTGAAAGTGGAGGTTGAGAGAGTGAGGGTGAGAGAGTGAGAGGGAGGAGGAGGAGGGGGAGAGGAGGAGGGGTGAGAGAGGAGGAGGTGAGAGAGGAGGGTGGAGAGGGTGAGAGTGAGGGTGAGAGTGAGGGGTGAGTAAGGAGTGAGAGGTGAGGTGAGAGTAGAGGAGAGAGAAAGTGAGGTTGGAGAGAGGGAGAGGGAGAAGGTGAGAGAGGAGAGAGAAGTGAGGGGAGAGAGTGAGGTGAGAGAGGAGGTGAGAGAGGAGAGGAGAGAGAAGGGAGGTGAGAGGAGGTGAGAGTGAGAGGTGAGAGAGGAGAGGGTGAGAGGAGAGGAGAGAGGAAGGAGGAGGAGTGAGATGAGGAGGAGGGAGAGTGAGAGTGAGAGTGAAAGGGAGGCTGAGAGTGGAGGTGAGAGAGGAAGAGGAGGAGAGTGAGGGGTGAGAGAGTGAGGGCAGAGGAGTGAGGAGAGAAGGAAAGGAGGCAGAGGAGTGAGAAGTAGAGGAGGAGAAAGCAGGAGGAGGTGAAGGCAGAGTGAAAGTGAGAGAGTGAGGGTGAGAAAGCGAGGAGTGGAGAGAGTGAAAGGAGGTGAAAGAAGGGAGGTGAGGGAAGGAGGTAGAGGGGAGGGAGAGAGGAGGGGTGAGCAGAAAGGAAAGGAGGAGAGTGAAAGGGAGGTTGAGAGAGGAGGTGAGAGAGTGAGGGGAGAGAGTGAGGGTTAGAAGGATGGTGAGGATAGTGAGAGGAGGGGTGAGAGGAGGTGAGAGAGTGAGGTGAGAGAGGAGGGAGGTGAGAGAGCTGAGAGAGCAGTGTGAGAGGGCGAAGGTGAAAGGAGGCTGGAGAGGGGTGAGAGGAGAGGAGGGTGAGAGTGAGGTGAGGACATTGAAGGTGAGGGGTGAGAGAGTGAAAGTGAGGCTGAGAGAGGAAGGTGAGAGAGTGACAGTGAGAGAGAGGAGGAGGGTAGAGAGAGTCAGGTGAGAGAGTGAGGGTGAGAGGGCTGAGGGGAGGCGAGGAGGGTGAGAGGAGAGTGAGGTGAGATTGAGGGTGAGAGGTGAGAGGAGTGAGAGAGAGAGGAGGGTGAGGGTGAGAGTGAGAGTGAGGGTGAGTGTGAAAGTGAATGCAAAGTGAGTCAAAGGAGAGAACGGTGTGTGAAAATTAGGTGTGTGGAAGTGAGGGTGTGGAAGGAGGGTGTGTATGAGGGTGTGTAAAAGTGAGTGACAGTGATAATGAGGGAAAGTGAGTGAATGTGAATGAGAGGAGGCATGTTAATGAGTTCGAGAGGAGGGTTTGTTTGAAAGCGAGAATGAGTGAAAGCCAGAGGAGGTCAAAGGAAACGAGAGAAAGCGGAGAGATGGTGTGGGAAGGAGAGAATAAGGTGAAAATGAGGGTGAGTAAAGAGTTTGTAAGTGAGTGAGTGAAATGAGAGGAGTGTGGAAGGAGTGAGTGAGTTGTGCGAGGGTGTGAAGTGAGAAATGAGCTCAAGGATGAGTGTGAAAGGGAGTGAAATGAGAGTGAAAGAGAACGAGTGGTGTGAGCAGAAAGAGAGCGAGGAAAGAAGGTGTCAAAGCGAGAAAGTGAGCGAGAAAGTGACACTGAAAAGAGTTTGCAAGAAATTGGAGAGTGTGGAGTCAAGGTAAAGAAGCATCAGACTGTGTGTGTGTGTGTGTGTGTGTGTGTGTGTGTGTGTGTGTGTGTTACTAATTAAGAAAAGAAGAGAGAGAGAGAGAGAGAGAGAGAGAGAGAGAGAGAAACATAGGGACTGCGTTTACCATTTACCAAGACCGACCTTATAATGACGGTCACCGCCTTGCAGTGTTGTCATCGTGCCAACATCAAGCCAATATACAGCATACCACTGTTGACTCAAGAGAAAGTTACAGCTTAATCGTTGACCAAGAGAAAGTTGTTTAATGTTGACCCAGAAAGTCATAGTATAGTGCTGACTCAAAGAGAAAGTCACAGCATAGTGCTGAATTTCTCGGGGCTCGAGCAAAAACGATGGTGACGTAAATTGCTTTATGCTGAGTCAACTCCTCGCCGTTTCCGGATGTTACTTCCTACAAAGGAGTGTTAGATACAAGACTAGCGGGGTTATCATAAACCATATCTTGCGCCCATGAGACCTCACCTGAACACACAGTTCATTTCTGGTCACTGTATACAGAATACATAGAATCCAGAAAAACCAGAGGAGAATGACAAGACCAATTCGGCATTAGGAACTTGAGCAGAGACAGGTAAAAGCATTTTACTTGCACTGAGAGACGTAGAGTGAGGGGCGATATGATAGAGGTGTAGAAAAAAGGAGGGATAAAACAAAGGGACATACAAAGGACTCAAACCATCCTAACCAGGAGCGAACTGAAACAATACTTTTAAATTAGACAAATTTAGATTTAGGTGGAGATAGGTAAACACTGGTTTAAATAGATTGGGATGATCGGAACAAGTTACCAAACATCATCATTAACTCGAATACGCTGGATAGCCTAAACATAGGTTGACGGATACGAGCGATAGGGTTGATGTAAAACGGGACTGCCCAGCATGATGGCAATTGGGCCCCTGCTAACATCTATCCCTGGCAGACTTTACAAAGGCTGAGACGCAACATTTACGAGAGGGCCGCGATAGGCTGGTGGAGGAGGTCAAGGGGTGCTGGTGTGGGGGAGGAGGGTCACGATATGTTTGTGAGGAGGAGGTCATGGGGTGTTGGTGGGGAGGAGGGTCATGATGATGTTGGTGTGGGAGGAGGGTCATGTGTTGGGTGGGGAGAGGGTCTTTGATAGGTTGGTGTGGGGAGGAGGGGAGAGGTCGCGGTGTTGGTGTGGGGAGGAGGTCAAGGGGCAATGGTGTGGAGGAGGTCGGGGGTGTTGGTGTGAGGAGGAGGTCATGATATGTTGGTGTGAGGAGGTCATGATATGCTGGTGCAGGGAGGAGGGTCATGGGTGCTGGGTGTGAGGTCAGGGGGTCAGGAGCAGGGCAATGGTGTGGGGAGGAGGGCCGTGGGGATGTTGGTGGGGGGAGGAGGGTCACGATATGTTGGTGTGGGGAGGAGGGTCATGGGGTGTTGGTGTGGGGAGGAGGGTCATGATAAGTTGGTGAGGAGGAGGTGTTGGGAGGAAGGTCATGTGTTGGTGTGGGGAGGAGGGTCAGATATGTTGGTAGGGAGGAGGGCGGGGTGTTGGTGTGGGGGAGGAGGGTCATGGGGTTGGTATGGGTCATGGGGTGTTGGTGAGGAGGGTCATGTGTTGGTGTGGGGCAGGAGGGTCATGGTGGGGTTGGTGGGGGAGGAGGGTCGATATGTTGGTGAAGGAGAGGGCTGGTGGGGTGCTGGTGGGGAGGAGGCTGCGGTGTGTTGGTGGGGGAGGAGGTCATGGGTGTGTTGGTGGGAGGGCTGCGGGGTGTTGGTGGGGAGGAGGGTCGAATGCTGGTGTGGGGGAGGAGGGCTGCGGGGGTGTTGGTGTGGGGGAGGAGGTCATGGGAGTTGGTGTGGGGCAGGAGGGGTCATGGTGTGTTGGGTGTAGGGAGGAGGGCCGCGGGGTGTTGGTAGGGGGAGGAGGGTCATGGTGTGTTGGTGTAGGGGAGGAGGGCTGGGTGGTGGTGTGGGGAGGGAGGGCTGCAAAGGTGGGGGGAGGAGGGCATGGGTGTGTTGGGTGTGGGGGAGGAGGGGCTGAGTGTTGGGTGTGGGGGAGGAGGGCATGGGGTGTTGGTGGGGGGAGAGGCTGTAGGGTGTAGGGGAGGAGGTCAGTGGTGTGTTGGTGTGGGGGAGGAGGCTGGGTGGGGGAGGAGGGTCATGGGGTGTTGGGTGTAGGGAGGAGGGTCATGTGTGTTGGGTGTGGGGAGGAGGTCATGTGTGTTGGTGTGTGGGGAGGAGGTTCATGGGGTGTGGGTGTGTGGGGAGAGGGCTGGGGTTGGTGTGGGGAGGAGGTTCAAGGGCATGGTGGGGGAGAGGGTCGTGGGGTGTTGTGGGGGAGAAGGTCATGGGAGTTGGTGGGTCAGGAGGGTCATGGTGGGTTGGTGTAGGGGAGGAGGTCTGCGGTGTTGGTGGGGGAGGAGGGTCATGGGGGTTGGGTGTGGGGGAGGAGGGCTGGGTGTTGGTGGGGGAGGAGCACGTGGGGGGTGTTGGTGGGGAGGAGGGCTGCGGGGTGTTGTGTGGGGGAGGGTGGGGGTGCTGGTGTGGGGAGGAGGGCATGTGGTGTTGGTGTGGGAGGAGGGCTGCGGGTGGGGGGAGGAGGGCTGATATTTTGGTGTAGGGAGGAGGTCAGTGGTGGGGGGAGGAGGGTCATGGGGTGTTGGGTGGGGGGAGGAGGGGCTATGGGGGTGTTGGTGTGGGGGAGAGGGTCATGATATGTTGGTGTGGGGAGGAGGTCATGGGGTGTTGGGTGGGGGATGAGGGCTGGGGTGGCTGGTGGGGAGAGGGCTGCGATATGTTGGTGGGGAGGGCTGTGGGGTGTTGGTGGGGGAGGAGGCAGTGATATGTTGGTGTAGGGAGGAGGGGTCAGTGGGTGCTGGGTGGGGAGGAGGGCCAAAGCGGTGTGGGAGGAGGGTCATGGGTGCTGGGTGGGGAGGAGGGTCATGATATGTTGGTGGGGGGAGGAGGGTCATGGGGTGTTGGGTGTGGGGGAGGAGGGCCGCGGTGTGTGGGGGAGGAGGCCATAGTTGGTGGGGAGGAGGGCTGAGGAGTGTGGGGGAGGAGGGTCATGATATGTTTGTGGGGAGGAGGCTGGTGGGGTGTTGTGTGGGGGAGGCAGGTGGGGGAGAGCTGCGGTGTAGGGGAGGGAGGAAGGGTGTAGGAAGGAGGGTCATGGTGTGTTGGTGGGGAGGAGGGTCATGGTGTGTTGGTGTAGGGGAGGAGGTCAGTGGGGTGTTGTGGGGGAGGAGGTGGGTGATATGTTGGTGTGGGGAGGAGGGTCATGGTGGGGTTGGTGGGGAGAGGAGTGTGGGGTGCTGGGTGGGGAGAGGACAGTGGTGTGTTGGTGTGGGGAGGGAAGGTCATGGTGTGGGAAGCGGGGAGAGAGTCATGGTGTGTTTGTGTGGGGAGGAGGTGGTGTGTTGTGTGGGGAGGAGGCGGATGCGGGTGTGGGGGAGGAGGGTCATGGGGAAAGGTGTAGGGGAGGAGGGCTGCGGGTGTTGGTGTAGGGAGAGGTCGGTGTGTTGGTGTAGGGAGGAGGGTCATGGGGTGGGGGGAGGAGGGCTGGTGGTACTGGTGGGGGGAGGAGGTGGGTGGTGTTGGTGTAGGGGAGGAAGGTGTGTTGGTGGGAGAGGGAGGCATGGGTGGTGTTTGTGTGGGGAGGAGGGTCGTGGTTGGCAGTGGGGGAGGAGGCTGTGGGGTGTGGGTGTAGGGAGGAGGGCTGTGGTGTGTGGTGTAGGGGAGGAGGGTCATGGTGTGTTGGTGTGGGGGAGGAGGGTCATGGGGTGTTGGTGTGGGGGAGGAGGGTCAGGTGGGGTGGGGGAGGAGGGTCATGGTGTGTTGGTGTAGGGGAGGAGGGTCATGGTGTGTTGGGTGTAGGGGGAGGAGGGCTCAGTGTGTTGTGTGGGGAGAGGCCGTGGGGGCTGGTGGGGGGAGGAGGGTCATGGTGTGTTGGTGTGGGGAGGAGGCTGGTGGTGTGGGTAGGGGGAGGAGGGTCATGGTGTGTTGGTGTAGGGGAGGAGGGCTGCGGTGTGTTGGTGTGGGGGGAGGGAGGGTCAGGTGGTGTGTTGGGTGGGGGAGGAGGGTCATGGTGTGTTGGTGTGGGGGAGGAGGGTCAGTGGTGTGCTGGTGTAGGGGAGGAGGGCTGTGGTGTGTTGGTGGGGAGGAGGGCATGGTGTGCTGGGTGGGGGGAGGAGGGTCATGGTGTTGGTGTAGGGGGGAGGAGGGCTGCGGGGTGCGGTGTAGGGGAGGAGGGTCATGGTGGGTGGGGGAGGAGGGCTAGGCAGGGGAGAGGAGGGCTGTGTGTTGTGTGTGGGGAGGAGGTCATGGGGTTGGGTGGGGGAGGAGGGTCATGGGGTGTTGGTGTAGGGGAGGAGGGCTGCGGTGTGTTTGTAGGGGAGGAGGGTCATGGTGTGTTGTGTGGGGGAGGAGGGTCATGGTGTGTTGGTGTGTGGGGGAGGAGGGTCAGTGGTGTGTTGGTGGGGGAGGAGGGTCATGGTGTGTTGGGTGTGGGGGAGGAGGGCTGCAGTGCTGGGTGTAGGGGGAGGAGGGTTGTGGTGTGTTGTGAGGGGAGGAGGGTCATGGTGTGTTGGTGTGGGGGGAGGAGGGTCATGGTGTGTTGGTGTAGGGGAGGAGGGCTCTGGGGTGTTGGGTGTAGGGGGAGGAGGGTCATGGTGTGTTGGTGTAGGGGAGGAGGGCTGGGGTGTTGGTGTGGGGGAGGAGGGTCATGGGGGGTGTGGGGAGGAGGGTCATGGTGTGTTGGTGTGGGGGGAGGAGGGTCATGGTGTGTTGGTGTAGGGGAGGAGGGTCATGGGGTGTTGTGTAGGGGAGGAGGGGCCTGGTGGTGTGGAGAGGGGGGAGGAAGGGTCATGGTGTGTTGGTGTGGGGAGAGGAGGGTCAGTGGTGTGTTTGTGGGGAGGAGGGTCATGTTGGGTGTGTGGGGGGGAGGAGGGCCGTGGTGTGTTGGGTAGGGGAGGAGGGTCATGGTGTGTTGGTGTAGGGGAGGAGGGCTGTGGTGTGGTTGGTGTGTGGGGGAGGAGGGTCATGGTGTGTTGGTGTAGGGGAGGAGGGTCATGGGGTGTTGGTGGGGAGGAGGGCTGGGTGTGTTGGTGTGGGGGGAGGAAGGTCATGGTGTGTGGGGAGAGGAGGGTCATGGTGTTTGTGTGGGGGAGGAGGGTCATGGTGTGTTGGTGTGGGGGAGGGCACGTGGGTGTTGGTGTAGGGGAGGAGGGTCATGGTGTGTTGGTGTAGGGGAGGAGGGCTCAGGTGGGTTGGTGGGGGAGGAGGGTCATGGGTGTTGGTGAGGGAGGAGGGGTCATGGGTGTGTTGGGTGGGGGAGGAGGGTCATGGGGTGTTGGTGTCGTATAGTGAAAGGACTAGAAGGGATACCGGAAGAGAGAGAGAGAGAGAGATAGAGAGAGAGAGAGAGAAAGAGAGAAAGAGAGAGAGAGAGAGACATAAGAGAAGTAATAAAGGGAAGAGGGAGAGGTTAGGGGAGACATGAGGTGGAAGAGAAATTGAGGAAGGAGATGTTAAAGGGAATAGAAGAAAGACAGAAGAACTATCAGAAGAGGGAAGGAGTAAGGGGGTGGAGGAAGGGGGTAGGGAGAGAGGGAAAGGAGGAGAGATCAGAGGGAGACCAAAATTTTCCCACTTGGTGTTCTCCTCTTCCGTTACTTCTTCCTCCTCCTCCTGTTTCCTTCTCTTCCTCCTCATGATGGTGTCTTCCTCCTCCTCCTCCTCCTCCTCCTCCTCCTCCTCCTCCTTTTTTTTCCAGTCATCATCGTCAACTTTTAATTCGCTGGAGATTTTTATTTCTTTGAAACTTTTGAAATTTCTTTTTTATAGTTTCGTCCCTTCCTAAAACCTGCTCACACGCTCGTTAACCTAACCTAACCTAACCTAACCTAACCTAACCTAACCTAACCTAAACCTTTAGTTCAAATAGCGCTACAATTGATCGAGTGCTTCCCTGATAAATGTCCACGCAGTTAAGAAAACGGTGACGTGAGAACATTTCCAGCTGTGACTTCAATAATTTACAATAACAAGGTCATTAGGTCATCAGGTCATTAGGTCACTAGTTCGATATTTATCCTGCCATGGTAACGGTTATAATCCTCTCTGGTGATGTTAATTAACGATATATTTAACAAAGGTTAGTCATTATAGCAGTAATTTACCATCTGTTTTGGAAGCATATTTATGGACAATTCTATTTATGAAAAAAGAAAAACAGTATAGTGTTACCCAGACCAATATAGTGTTACCCAGACCAATATAGTGTTACCCAGACCAATATAGTGTTACCCAGACCAGTATAGTGTTACCCAGACCAATATAGTGTTACCCAGACTAGTATAGTGTTACCCAGACCAGTATAGTGTTACCCAGACCAGTATAGTGTTACCCAGACTAGTATAGTGTTACTTAGACCAGTATAGTGTTACCCCAGACCAGTATAGTGTGCCCAGACCCAGTGGTGTTGCAGACCAGTATAGTGTACCCAGACCAGTATGGTACTGCAGACCAGTATGGTGTTGCCCAGACCGGTATAGTGTTACCCAGACCAGTATGGTGTCACCCAGGCCAAAGAGTATGGTGTCACCCAGACTGTATAGTGTTGCCCATCCAGTATAGTGTTGCAGACCAGTATGAGTGTTACCCAAGCCAGTATAGTGTGTTACCCAGACCAGTAGTGTTGCCCAGACCAGTATAGTGTTACCCAGACTAGTATAGTGTTGCCAGGTCGCAGTGTAGTGTGACACAGATGAGAGTAGTGTGACACAGACCAGAGCTGTGTGACACAGACCAGAGCAGTGTGACACAGATGAGAGTAGTGTGACACAGACCAGAGCTGTGTGACACAGACCAGAGCAGTGTGACACAGATGAGAGTAGTGTGACACAGACCAGAGTAGTGTGACACAGAAAAGGTAAAAGAATCGTTGGGTCTCTTTGGCCAGGAGGCGAGGGAAAGCCACTTAAGGTCGACCTCCGGACAACCATTATCATTCTTGTGGTCGAGGGTGAGGGTGGTCGAGGTGAGGTAAGGGGTCGAGGTGAGGGTAAGGGGTCGAGGTGAGGGTAGGGAGTCGGAGTAGAGGTGAGGTAGAGTCGAGGTGAGTAGGGGTCGAGGAAAGTGGGGTCGAGGTGGGAGTGGGGGTCGAGGTGAGGTAGGAGTCGAGGTGAGGTAGGAGTCAGTAGAGGTCGAGGTGAGGTGGGAGTCGAGGTGAGGTAGGGGTGAGGTGAGGTGAGGTCGAGGTGAGGTAGGGTCGAGGTGAGTAGAGTCGAGGTAGAGGCAGGGTCGAGGTGAGGTCGAGGTGAGGTGAGGTCGGGTGAGGTAGGGGGTCGAGGTGAGGTCAAGGGTGAGGTGGGGGTCGAGGGTGAGGTAGGGGTAGAGGTGGGGGGTCAGGGTGAGGTCGAGGGGTGAGGGAGTAGGGGGTCGAGGGTGAGGTCAAGGGTGAGGAGTGGGGGTCGAGGGTGGTAGAGGTCGAGGTAGGGTAGGGGGGTCAGGGTGAGGTCGAGGTGAGGTAGGGGTCAGCGAGGTGAGGTAGGGGGTCGAGGTGAGGTCGAGGTGAGGTGGGGGTCGAGGCAAGGGTAGGGGTCGAGGGTGAGGTAGGGAGATTCGAGGTGAGGGTAAGGGGTCGAGGTGAAGGTAGGGGGTCAGGTGAGGTAGGGGTCGAGGGTAGAGGTCGAGGTGGTAGGGGGTCGAGGAGGGTGAGGGTCAAGTGTGAGGTTGTATGAGTTTTCCTTCTTTTTTCTTTTTTCTTTTATTTCCTTTCTTTTGTTTGTTTTCGTTTGTCTGATTGTTTGTTGTTTGTCATCTCCATTATTCGTTTTTTTTCCTTCCTTCTATTGTTTTTCATCGTCATCTTTCTCCGACTCCTTATTTACAACCTCCTCCTCCTCCCCTTCTTCTTCCTCTGCTCCTCCTCCACCTCCCCTTCTTCTTCCTCTACCCTTCCTCCTCCTCCTCCTCCTTCCTATTCCTACTTGTCCCTATCATCCTTTCTTCTCTTCCTTTTATTTTTTCTCCTTTATCTTAGTTTTCTCTTCTTTTCTATTTGCTTCTTCCTTACTTCATCCCCTCCATTTTTTTTTCTTTTTCTCTTTTTGTATTTTCTTCCACCTCCTCTTAATCCTTCTCTTCTTCTTTTAATCCTCTTTTTCCTCCTCTTATTCCTATTAATTTTCTTCCTCCTTCTATTCCTCCTTCTCTTATATTTTTTTCTCCGTTTTCTTATGTTTTCTTTTCATTTTCGACTTTATAAAATGTTTAAGAAGCGGAATTTGAGATGGGAGGGGAAGGGGGGGAAGGGGGGGGGGGGAAAGGAAGTGGGATAGGAAGTTGGAAGGAGGGAAGGGGAGTTGGCATGGATAGGCAGATGGGGATGGAAAGGGAGAGTGGAGAACGAGGAAAAGGGAAGGTGGTATGGGAATTGGAGAGGGAATGGAAGAAAGGGGAGTGGGAATGTTGATAAAAGTACCGCGAACAAGACGTATCATTACACCAACCAATCATTCTTACCTAATTTAACGACCCACAATCGAACCTAACCTAACCTAACCTAATCTAACTTATCAAAACATAATCTAATCTAATCTACCTATAATCCAGCCTAACGATTCGAAGTTGAGTTATTTTTCAGATCAGTTTATGTTGGTTTACGTTAGTTTACGTTGATTTAGGTTAGTTTATGTTGGTTTAGGTCAGTTTATGTTGATTTAGGTTAGTTTATGTTGATTTAGGTTAGTTTATGTTGATTTAGGTTAGTTTATGTTGGTTTAGGTTAGTTTATGTTGATTTAGGTTAGTTTACGTTTAGGTCAGTTTGTTGGTTTAGGTTAGTTTATGTTGATTTAGGTTAGTTTATGTTGGTTTAGGTTAGTTTATGTTGATTTAGGTTAGTTTATGTTGTTTAGGTCAGTTTACGTTGGTTTAGGTTAGTTTATGTTGGTTTAGGTTAGTTTTGGTTTGTTTGTCGTCTGTTCTGAAAAAAAGAGTGACACAAAATCTCAACGTTCTTGCTCGAGACAATTTTCCAACATTTTACACTAGTCTCACTCTCCAGCCTTTGCCAGGTCACGTCTTGTACGACCTGGTGCTCAAGGTTGGCTCGTTAAGAAGACGTCAACCTGCCACTTGAGGACCACCATCAACGACGACCTCAAGACACACACACACACACACACACACACGCACGCATCACTCATCCCACACATTCACATCACTCACACACACGCATTACACCCCCACACACACACGCACATCACCCCCTTACACACACACACACACACACACACACACACACACACACACACACACACACCCCACAAACACATACATCACCATACACGCACATCACCCAACACACATATCACCCCCCAGACACACACATCACCCTCCCCAGACACACACACACATCACCCTCTACACACACTACACCACCACTCCACACACACACATCACCCCCAGACACACACATCACCCCCACCTCCCATACACACACATCACCCCCTCCCAGACACACACACACATCACCCAGACACACACACATCACCCCACCTCCCACACACACATCACCCCTCCCCAGACACACACACACATCACCCCCCACCTCCAGACACACACACATCACCCCCTCCCAGACACACACACATCACCCTCCAAGACACACATCACTCCCCAGACACACACATCACCCCCACACACACGCACACTCACTCACTCCACACACACATCACCCCCCACACGCGCACATCACCCCCCACACACACTAGTACAAGGACAAGGTCACTCGGAATCGAGTATGATCACCATCCAGCTATGATACAATGATATGAGTTATTTGGGATGTCACCTTCGTTGATGAGTTCTGAGGTGACTAAAGAGGCCGATATGGGACCGGCAGTGAGGTCCACATACAGTATGTTGCACATGTGGAGGGTTACATCTAGTGCTGGAGGGGTCGCGGCAGCGTCTTTCCAGCGTTGGCGCTTGTCTGCCTCGGTTTGCAGTCGGGCTTACTCGAAAGTGTTGACTCCTTCTCGTGTGGTGCTCCTCCAAACATTACGGTGTGGAATAATCGTCTCCCAGGTGAGGGGGGGTCGATTTGGCACCTTTTCAGGTTTGTCTTAAGACTATCCTAATACCTTTTCAGTTGCCCGCCATCATGACGTTTACTCTTCGTTATGTGACTGTAAAGTAGCTGCTTTGGCAGCCTACTGTCGTCCATGCGGGTAACATGGCCAGTCCAACTTAGTTGTTCATAGATAATGGTGTCAGCGAGAATACTTGAGGTGCCTCCTGTATGTGACCCATGTCTCGCTGCTGTATTGCAGGGTGGGGAGGACCACTGCTCGATATACTTGCAACTTTGTAGATAGTTTCAGCTCCCTATAGCTGAAGACAACGGTGCGAAGCCTGCTAAAGGCTTGAGATGCACATCTGATCCGATGTTGAATCTCTTCATCGATGTCTGCGGTGGTGGACAGGTGGGAGCCGAGATACCGAAAGTGGGTAACATTAGAGAGAGTAGTACCGTTAAGCTGGATGGATGGTGGAGGTGTGTCTGAACCAGGGGCAGGTTGAAAGAGAATATGGGTCTTACATTGACCTCAAGGCCTAAGTGTACATTCGCATCTGCATAGGTGTTTAGGATCTCCTGTAGGTCACATTCATTGTGAGCGACAAGGGTGAGGTCGTTTGCATACTGAAGTTCAGTAATGGAAGCTGCCGACGCCTTCGTTCCTGCCTGGAGTTGTTTTATGTTGAAAAGGCCCTCATCCGGTACTGAATGTCCACCCCGCTGGCTAAATTGGCACTGGCACTAGGCAGCAAGGCAGCCAAGAAAATGGAAAAGAGAGTTAGTGCCAGTACACATCCTTGTTTTACCCCCATTTGGATAGGGAAAAACTCAGACTGGCTGCCATTGTGCAGTTCACTGCCGTTTATGCCATCGTGGAGTTGCCTCACAATAGCGATGAATTTTGGTGGGCAGCCAAAACGACTGAGGGTCCCCCAGAGGGCTTCCCTGTTGACCGAGTGCCAAGGTTAGGTCGATTAAGTCCATGTACAGGTCACGACGCTGTTCTCTGCACTTTTCCTGTATCTGGCGGGCAGCAAAGATCATGTCAGTGGTACCACGTGATGGTCTAAAGCCACATTGAGATTCTGGGAGGAAGATTTCCTCCTAAGAAAGAAGCCTATTTAGGAGGAATTGGGCAATAATCTTGCCAGCAATGGACAGTAGCGAGATCCTGTGGTAGTTGCCACAGTCTGACCAGTCACCCTTGTTCATATAAATATTGACAATGGAGGCGTCTTTAAGAGCTTGGGGGATTTTCTCTTTTTCCCATATATTCTCCATGGTAGAGTGGAGACGGCTGGTAAGCAGAGGTCCTCCTGCCTTATACATCTCGGTTGGGATTCCATCAGCCCCTAAGGCTTTGTTATTTTTCATCTGTTTGATGGCAGTAGCTACCTCATCCAGGGATGGAGGATAGCTGAGGGGGGTGAGCTCTGGATGCTGAGGGACCTGGTGGGTAGTTAGGACATCCTCATCGATGTTTCAGTTGAGCAGCGAATGGTAGTACTCTTTCCAGTGCTGAAGGATGCCTTCTTTTTCTTAAATTAGGGAGTTACCGTCGGATGAGCAGAGGGAAGCTGCCCCATAATTTTTTTTTATTGGAATTGGAAAATTCGCGCATCTTGTGCTGATCTGCAAGTTTTTGTGTTTCATATGCTTTTATTTAAACCAGTCGTTCTTTTGATAGCGAAGTTTATGCTGGGCCGCTTCTTTCTTCTTGCGTAAGGTATCAGCTTTGGTCCGAGACTGAAGGTTGTTCTGCCAATCAGTTAAGGTGTATTCTTTTGATCTGCAGGTTTTTGTCATGACAGTGTCGAGAATACCCCATTTGGCACCGGGATTTGGGTTGTTTGTTATGAAGTTGTTTATCAACCCATATTCGAGCTGCTCTCTGAAAGCATGTGCTACCGTTGGATCTTCCAGACGTTTAGTGTTAAAACCTCTTCTGGAGTCTTGCTGCCTTCGCCGTTTTGGGGCGACGTGAAGTGAGAGCTTGGCTTTGACGAGCCGATGATCAGTGTCGCAGGTGTCTTAACCACCCATGGCTCGGGTAATGAGGACATCTCTGCGATCTCTTTCTGTGACAATGATGTAGTGTATGAGATGCCAGTGTACAGTACACCTGTTGAGGAGGAGTAGGCCGTTGGGATTACTCTTGCCTAGTTCATTTCTCCCTATGATTCCCTGCCAAATGTCAGCATTTCTGCCATCTCTGGTATTGAAGCCACCAAGGAACACAAACTTATTTTCTCTGGAATAGAGGTTAGCACTCTGTCAAGGTCGGCATAAAAGGCCTCCTGGCGTCATCTTCTGCATCCACACACACACACACACATCACACATATCACACCCCACACACACATCACCCCCACACACATCACCCCACACACATCACCTCACACACACCCCACATCCCACACACATCACCCCCCACACACATCACCCCCCACACATCACCCCACACACATCACCCCCACACATCACCCCCCACACACATCACCCCCCACACACATCACCCCCACACACATCACCCCCCACACACATCACCCCACACACATCACCCCACACACATCACCCCCCACACACACACACACACTCCACCACCCCATGCACACACACATCACTCCCCCACAGACACACATCACCATCCCACACACATCATCCCTCCCCACACACACATCAACCCTCCCCACACACATCACCCTCCCCCACACATACACACACCACCCCACACATACACATTCACATCCCCACACACACACATCACCTCCCACACACACACACATCACCCTCCCCCACACACACACACACAGCACTGTCTCCACACATCACCCCCCACACCCACACACATAATTAACATTAGGGACCTGCTGGGTAGTCAGGACATCCACATCAGTGTTTCTGTTGAGCAGTGAATGGGAATGCTCTTTCCAGTGCTCAAGGAGGCCTTCGACGTCTTTAATTATGGAGTTACCGTCGGATGAGTGGAGGGGGGCTGCGCCACGAGTGATTGCCCCATAAAATGTTTTTGTGAAATTTAAAAATTCGTGTATCTTGTGCTGATCTGAAAATTTTTGTGTTTCACAAGCTGTATTTTTAAACCAGTCGTTCTTTAGATTGTGAAGTTCCCTCTGGGCCACAGCTTTCTTCTTGCAGAAGTTATCAGCTTTGGTCCGAGACTGAGGGTTGTTCTGCCAGTCAGTTAAAGCATTTATAATTGATGAGCACATTGATTGCTGGGTCATTTTCATCAAACCAGTCCTGGTGTATTCTTTCGATCTGGCTGAGGGTCGCCCTGCTGGTTTTTGTCATGACAGTGTTGAAAATATCCCATTCGGCACTGGGATTTGGGTTGTTCATTGTCGGTTTATTTATCAGCCCACGTTCGATCTGCTCTCTGGGATCATATGCTACCGCTGGATCCTCCAGACGTTTAGTGTTAAAACCTCTTCCAGAGTCTTGCTGCCTTCGCCGCTTTGGGGCGACGTGAAGTGAGAGCTTGGCCCTGACGAGCCGATGCTAGTGTCACAGTGGTATGAGCCACGCATGGCACGGGTGATGAGGACATCTCGGTGATCTCTTTCTGTGACAATGATGTAGTAAATGAGATGCCAGTGTTTGGAACCTGGGTGTTGCCACGAACCTTTGAACACAATACATACAGACATAAGACACATACATAATACACACAAGACACATACATAATTAATAAACACAAGACACATTCATAATACACACAAGACACATACACAATACATACACACACAAGACACATACATAATTAATACACACAAAACACATACAGTACATACACACACACAAGACACATACATAATTAATACACACAAGACACATACACAATACATACACACATAAGACACATACCTTACAATCACACATATTCCCTCGTCTTCATTACCAAAGGTCCCCGAGGTCAGAAATCCTCTTCCCGCCTCTCCCTTCTTTCCCTCTCTCTCTCTCTCTACCGTTTGCTTACTCCTCGCTTCTCCTCTCTCTCCTTTCCTCCTCTCGCCTCTCCTTTCCTCATCTTCTCCCCCTCCCTCGCTTCTCCTCTCTCTCCTTTCCTCCTCTCGTCTCTCCTTTCATCTCCTCCGCTTCTCCTCTTCCTTCCTCTCTCGCGTCTCTTTCCTCATCTTCACCTTCCCCTCCTCTCCCTCGCTTCTCTCCCTTCCTCTCGCCCCCTCTTTCCACATCTTCTTTCCCTCCCTCCCTCCCCCTTCTCTTCCTCCCATTCCCTTTACCCTCTTCCCTCCTCCCCTTCCTAACTGACGTGAGACACCTCTAACGACCCCAAGTGAAGTCACGACAAACCGACGATACTAAAATGGCGTCGATATCGACGGAGACTATACTGTGTCTATAGGTATAGTTGGTGAGTGCTGGAGGTGAAGTGGTGAGTGTTGGAGGTGTAGTTGGTTAGGGTGCCAGAGGTGTAGCTGGTGGAGTGCTGGAGGTGCAGTTGGTGGGTGTTGGAGGTGAAGCAGAGTGTTGAGGTGAAGCTGGTGAGTGCTGGAGGTGTAGCTGGTTAGTGTTGGAGGAAGCAGGGGTGTTGGAGGTGTAGTTGGTGAGTGTTGGAGGTGTAGTTGGTGAGTGTTGGAGGTGTAGTTGGTGGGTGTTGGAGGTGTAGTTGGTGAGTGTTGGAGGTGTAGTTGGTGAGTGTTGGAGGTGTAGTTGGTAAGTGTTGGAGGTGTTCGTGTATATTTAGTAACTTGGATTAATTTAACTTACGAATCTTTTATTGAGAATACTCGTTTGATGAAGACGTAAGGTTAAATGTGTGGGGGCGGGTGATGCGTGGGGGGTGATGATTGTGGGGGTACAGTGTGGGGGTGATCTGTGTGTGTAGGGGTTGTGTGTGTGTGGGGTGATGTGTGTGTGTGGGGGAGTGATGTGTTGGGGGTGATGTGCGTGTGCGGGTGATGTGTGTGGGGGGAATGATGTGCGTGGGGGTGATGTGGAGGGATGTGTGTGGGGCAGGTGACGGTGTGTGGGGGAGGTGGATGTGTGTGGGGGAGGTGATGTGTGTGGGGGAATGATGTGCGTGTGAGGGGGAGGGTGATGTGTAAAAGGAGTGATGTGCGCGTATGTGGGGGAGGTGATGTGTGTGGGGGAATGATGTGCGTGTGTGTGGGGGGAGGGTGATGTGTGTGTGGGGGTGATGTGTGTGTGTGGGTGGGTGATGTGTGTGTGGGAGGTGTTGTTTGTAGGGGGTGATGTGTGTGGGAGGTGATGTGTATGTGTGTGTGTCCGTATGTATGTATGTATGTATGTATGTTTTTCGGGGGTGATGTGTGAGAATTTCAGGGGTGATGTGTGATAATAATAATAATAATAATAAACGGTTTATTAATAGAGTTGCAGCCGGTGGCGGAAAATATACAAACTTACATGTGATTTAGACATAATGATATACGTTCAATACATTTACAGGGCTGTACAGTACATAAATCAGGAGTTGTTTATTATTTTGACAATAGATGGGATGGTGCTATTATATCTATCAGTGCGGGCTCTTATGGGATGAATTTTGTTGTAGTGGCGGACTGCGCGAGGTGGGCAGGGGACTGCCGGTGGCAGGAGGTGGCGATGACGAGGATAGTGCAGTAGTCCACTGCCAAACCTTGCTAGTGCTTGGTGGTGGAGGTCACTGAGGGATGGCACTTCCAGGGTGGAGAGAGCGTTGTTGTAGCCGAAGTAGTCTGCACCGAGCATGATTCTGCAGGCCCTATTCTGTACTTTCTCTAGCTGGCATTGTTGGGTAGAGTTGAGGGAAGACGACCAGGCTGGTGACGCATACGTTAATGTGGGGAGAATAAAGGCGTTGCAAATAGTCCTCAGCTCTGGCGTGGGTGACCCAAGTGACCAGAGTCGTCGTAGCATGTAGAGTCGGTACGAGGCTGCCTTGATTGTGCTGTTTACATGGACCTTCCAGTCCAGTTTGTGGTCAATGGTAACACCCAGGAGTTTGGCAGACTGCACTAACTGGAGAGGATGGGCACCCACTGTGACTGCTGGAGCTTGCACTTGAGTGGTGGCGGTATTGATGCGCATGACTACGGTTTTGGTGTGGTTGATGGTGACCTTGTTCTCCGTGGTCCAGGGTGACTTGTGTAGCGATGAGTAGTCCGGTGAGGTGTTGTGCACTGCAACCCCCACAGTGCAGTCATTCACGAACTTCCACCTGTGAGGAGTGTCCGACAGAGCGTCGTTGATCAGGAAGCACAGTGGTCCCATCTTGGTCCCCTGGGGAACACCACAGGTGAAGTGTTGCAATGTGGAGATAGAACCCTGGTACCTGACTGCCTGACGACGCTCACTCAGGAAATCGGTGAGTCATGAGAGCAGATTGGTGGGCAGCCCTAGTGCAATGGCCTTGTTGATTACAGTGCAGTGATCAACAAGGTCAAAAGCCTTCTTGAAGTCAAAAGGGGCAACGGCCAGTGATGTCTTACGTTGCTGCAGGTTTTTCTGTACGAATTCCAGGAAACTAGCTAAGCAGTGTGATGTAGAGGAGGTCTTCATATTGCCAAATTGTAATAATAATAATAATAATAATTAACGGTTTATTGAAAGAGCTTGGCAGCCAGAAGGCTGAAAATATACAGTTACATATTTGGGGAATGGGTTACGAATTACAAATAATATACAAGTAACATAAGTGACACAAATAAGACATATAATAACTTAGATGGGGATCAGCTCAAACTACAGTTCATTTCAACATAGTGACAGTGTAAGGAGCAGTGTTTACCGGGAGTGAATACACTGATTTATTACATGTTATTGATAATTTTTACAATGGTTGGGACTGGGCTGTTCTTATAGCGATCAGTTCGTGCACGTATGGGCTGGATGCGGTTGTGGTGTCGAACAGCAATTCTCGGACAGGGGATGTCAGGTGGTAGTAGGAGCCGGTGTCGGGGATGGTGTAGAAGCTTCTTACCAAATTTGCAGATAAGGTCGTGGTGATGGTCAGTGAGAGTCGAAAGGGTCAGTGTGTTGTGTGTGTGCGCGCGCACGTGCGCAGAGGATGACATCAAGGAGGCCTTTTATGCCGACCTTGACAGAGTGCAACCTCTAACCCCAGAGAAAATGAGGATGTGTCCGTAGGTGACTTGAATGCCATAGTTGGCAGAGATGCTGACATTTGTCAGGGCATCATTGCGAGAAATTGATTCGGCAAGTGTAATCCCAACGGCCGACTCCTCCTCTCCAAGTGTGCTGCACACTGGCATCTTATTGACTACATCATTGTCAGAGAAAGAGATCGCAAAGATTATCCTCATCACCCGAGGCATGCGTGGCTCAGACACCTGCGACACTGATCATTGGTTCGTCAGAGCCAAGCTCTCACTTCACATCGCCCCAAAACGACAAAGGCAACAAACCTCCACAAGACTTTTTAACACTAAGCATCTAGAGGATCCAGCGGTAGCACATGCTTGGTGGGTGTTGGAGGTGTAGTTGGTTAGTGTTGGAGGTGTAGTTGGTTAGTGTTGGAGGTGTAGTTGGTGAGTGTTGGAGGTGTAGTTGGTGAGTGTTGGAGGTGTAGTTGGTGAGTGATGGAGGTGTAGTTTGTGAGTGTTGGAGGTGTAGTTGGTGGGTGTAGACCATCTCGTGGCACCGCTGACATAATCTTTGCTGCCCGCCGGATACAAGAAAGGTGCAGGGAACAGCATCGTGACCTTACATGGCTTTCATCGACCTAACCAAGGCCTTCGACTCGGTCAACAGGGAAGCCCTCTGGTCTACCCTCAGCCGTTTAGCCTGCCCACCAAAATTCATCGCCATTGTGAGGCAACTCCACGATGGCATGAACAGCAGTGAACTCAATGGCACCCAGTCTGAGTTCTTCCCCATGGAAACGGGGGTTAAACAAGGGTGCGTACTGGCACCAAGTCTCTTTTCTATTTTCTTGGCTGCCTTCCTACTCGTGTCAGTGCCAATTTAACTGGCATCGAGTACCGGATGAAGGGTCTTTTTAACATAAGACGACTCCAGGCAAGAACAAAGGTGTCGGCAGCTTCAATTACGGAACTTCAGTGTGCAGACGACCTGACTCTTGTTACTCACACTGAACGCGAGCTACAGGAGATCCTGAACACCTATGCAGATGCGTATGCACATTCCGTCCTTGAGGTGAATGTCCGTAAGACTCGGATTCTCTTACAGCCTGCCCCTGGTTCAGACACACCTCCACCATCCATCCATCTTAATGGTACTACCCTCTCTAATGTTACCCATTTTTTGGTGTCTCGGCTCCCACTTGTCCACCACTGCGGACATTGATGAAGAGATTCAGCATCGGATCAAATGTGCATCTCAAGCCTTTGGCAGACTCCGAAACCATGCCTTCAGCTGTAGGGAGCTGAAATTATCTACAAAGTTACAAGTATAGCGAGCTGTGGTCCTCCATACCCTGCTATATGGCAGCGAGACATGGGGCACATACAGGAGGCACCTCAAGGCACTTGAAAACTTTCACCAAAGTAGTCTACGTTCCATCCTCCGAGTTCGCTTGGAAGACAAGAGAACAAATACCAGTATTCTTGCTAACACCAACTGTAGGAACATCGAAGCTTCCATTATCCATGATCAACTACGCTGGACTGGCCATGTTACCCGCATGGACGACAGTAGACTGCCGAAGCAGCTACTTTACAGTCACCTGACGAATAGTAAACATAACGCCGGCGGGCAATTGAAAAGGTATAAGGATAGTTTGAAGACAAACCTGAAAAAGTGCCAAATCGACCCCCTCACCTGGGAGACGATTACTCCACATTGTAACGCTTGGAGGAGCACCACACGAGAAGGTGTCAATACTTTCGAATTAGCCCGACTGCAAACCGAGGTAGACAAGCGCCAACGCCGGAAAGATGCTGTCACTCGATGTAGCCCTCCACATGTGCAACATTATGAACAACCCTGCCGGTCCCGTATCGGCCTCTTTAGTCACCTCAAAACTCACCAATGAAGCTGTCTTCCCTAATAATTCATTATCATTGTATCATAGCTGGATGATCGTCATACTCGGTTCCGAAGGACAGCAAAGTAGGAGTATGTGTTGTGTGTGTGTCTTGTATGTATTATGTCTGTTTTGTGTATATTATGTATGTGTTTTGTGTGTATTATGTCTGCGTCTTGTATGTGTATATGTATTATGTACGTGATTTGTGTGTATTATGTATGTGTATTGTGTGTATAAACTATTTATGTGTCTTGTGTGTGTATGTATTGTGTAATGATTGTTTATCAGACCACAGCTAACAGCCCAGAGAAGAACAGCACATATAGCAGTGACCGGAAGCGCAGGTGTGTACCCCCTCATAAGTTGACCCACCCTTCGTGACTGAAGTGAGATTGAGACCTGGCCCAAGAGGGGTCACGGTCACAATGAACCAGAATTCTCAACGCCACACAATTCGCTTAACCCAGTGACATGACCGTGTTCCTCAAGAAGCTACCCTACCAGCCAGTACACTTGTCACCTGACCTGACACACCCAGATTAGTGATGACATCTTCCGGCTCGTCACCGCCAATATAATAGCCCGCAGTCTCCTCCACGGGGCATTAGGATTCGGATTATTATTGTAACAGGGAAGGGGCCGACAGCTCCTCCCCAGAGGGAGACTACCCCTCCCCAGCACTGAGCCCCAGCTAGCAGTCTCTCCCACAGGAGATATAGTCCAGCACTCTCTTCAGCAGCACCTGCTGGACCTCCCTCAGGTCAGAGCGATCTAAGGGTGAGTTACTTTTGGTGAGAAGTGTATCCATTTCATGTTTGTGTCCGAGAGTCATTGTCTAATAACGTAAATATATATGTACTGTATTAATGTTCTATGATCTATTAATGTGGCCATGCCATTGAGTTGAATAATAAATAGCAGTATTGAAAGTGGTGCTTAGACGATTTCCCCTAAAACCATAGTAACAGATAAATAACTAACCGGCCACGCTAACCAAATCTTCCTCACTTTACATTCCTACAACTAAATATTCTCACTATACTTTCTATACTTAATTTACCTCAGTATAATTGTGTATGTGTTTTGTGTGTATTAATTATGTATGTGTCTTGTGTGTGTATGTATTATGTATGTCTTGTGTGTATTAATTGTGGTGTAATGGTCAGCATTCTCGCCTCGCAAGCGAGCGGACCTGAGTTCGATCCCCGGACAGGGTGAAACTATGGGTAAGTTTCTTTATGCCATTTGCCTCTGTCTACCCGGCAGTAATTGGGAACCTGGATGTTAATCGATTTGCGGATCGTATTCCTGGGTAATGGTTAGCCAGTGCAGTTGGCGAGTTGTCCGGTCTTCTGGGACTATTCCGTGACACTGGGTCTTGCAACTCGTTAACTCAGGGTGTGGTTGTTGTGTTGGCGACAGCTTCTACACCTTAAACAAATTCACGCCTAGGTGGCCCTGGGCCTGCCATCCTCGTTACACGAGGGGCAACCATTATATAAATATATATGTGTCTTATGTGTATGTGTTTTGTGTGGATTAATTATGTGTATATCTTGTATGTATTTATTATATATGTGTCTTGTGTGTATTAGTTATGTATGTGTCTTGTGTGTATAGGTATTATGTATGTGTTTTATGTGCATCTATTATGTAAGTCGTGTGTATAAATTATGTCTTTTGTCCGTATGTATTATGTATGCGTCTTGTGTGTGTATTATGTATGTGCATTTGCATATGCATATTATATTTATTTTAATGTACGTACGTTTGTATGTACAGTATATGTGAATGTATGGGTGTATGTATATACAGACACCAGGCACCTGAGAAGTGAGTTGTGGCAACGAGAGTAACATTATAATGATTCTAGGTAATATAAAAATAACCTGGTACTATACGTAACAGTATTACAATATCGGTATATCTGTACACAATAGTAGTATGAGTGTGTATATCTTGGTCCATATTCTACACAATGGCGACCTGTGGTATTGGGTCAGCATGCTCGCCTCACAAGCGAGCGGACTCGGGTTCGATTCCCGGCAGGGTGAAACTATGGGTAAGTTTCTTTATGCCATTTAACCTCTGTCTACCCAGCAGTAATTGGGAACCTGGATGTTAATCGATTTGCGGATCGTGTTCCGGAGTAAGAGTTAGCCAATGCAGTTGGCGAGTTGTCCGGTATTCTCGAGCTATTCCTTGACACTGGGTCATGCAACTCGTTAACTAAGGGTGTGGTTGTTGTGTTGGCGACAGCTTTTACACCTTAAACAAATTCACGTCTAGGTGTCCCTTGGGCCGGCCATCCTCGTTACACGAGGGGCAACCATTATTATTATTCTACACACATCATTAATGTCCAGTCGGTGTATTTGTATAACAACTTCATCTATCCAACAGCGAGGTACTACCGCCTGGGAAGATATTGGAAGCATAATGTGTTGTCTAATGGTAGACCCTGCTGCCATATGGCATCACGAAAATTGTGACCAAGTCCCAGGTTGCTGACCTGACTTTCTGCCTCATTTACACACAATTGCAGGGTCTCAATTGTTTCTCTTACATGACAACACAACATACATATATTGTTTCTCACTCCTGATTTATTTTTTATTATTATATTATTTATGGTTTTTATTATTATTACTATATTATTTATTAATTTTTATTATTATTATTATTATTATTATTATTATTTTTATTATTATTATTATTATTATTATTATTATTATTATTATTATTATTATTATTATTATTATTATTATTATTATTATTATTATTATTATTATTATTATTATATTATTACTATTATTATTATTATTATTATTTCGCTCCCCAGGCCCTGATGTGGGCCAATGCCCGCAAAAAAAAAATAATAATAATAATAATAATAATAATATTACACCCGTGTATAAGTAAATATTCAGGAGGCGTGATCCACAACCTACAGCAATAACCTAACACGTTTGATGGGGGAAGAGTTGAATTATTTAAGACATTAGTAAAGGAAGTCTTGTGTTGAAGGCAAACTGGTGGGCAGGTAAAACAAGCCTGGCTAATTACGACTTTTCTCTCCCTCCTCCAGGTGAGTCGACAAGGTTTGGCCAAGTTGTTTGATGTCTGTGTGTGTGTTGAGGAAGAGAAAGGAAGAGGATGAGGAGAAAGGAGGAGAGATGGAATGGGTAGATAGAGGGGAAGGGATGAAGGTAGAGGGGGAAGGGGATGAAAGTAGAAGGGGGGAAATGAAGGTAGAGGGGGGACGGGAGGTAAAGGAAGGAAGAGTTTGGTAGTGGAGGGAGGACAAGAAGGAAGGATTTGTGTTTGAGAAGGAGAAGAAAAGGGAGAGGGAGGAAAACAAAGAAGAGAGGATTAGGCGGAGGATGAAGAGGGGGAGGAGGGAAGATATTGGCTGGAAATAAGAGATAGAAGCAGAAGGGAGAATGTACAGGTGTAGTGAGAGGTAGGAGGAAGAGTGTGAGAGTAGCAGGAAGGAGAGTGAGAGTGAGGAGGGAAGAGTGTGAGAGTGAGGAGGGAGAGTGTGAGAGTGAGGAGGGAGAGTGTAAGAGTGAGAGGCAGGAGGAAGAGTGTAAAGGTGTAGTGAAATCAAGAAAGAGAATTTACCAACATTTACAGAGAGAGAGAGAGAGAGAGAGAGAGAGAGACAGAGAGAGAGAGAGAGAGAGTCATGATCTGCGTGATGACACAACTTTGCATGAGTGTTTAAGCGTCAACACTCGACAAGAGATAAGAGAGATATTGAGATAAGGAAGAGAGAGAGAGCAAGAGGAGAGGGAGAGAGAGAGAGCGAGAGAGAGAGAGAGAGAGAGAGAGAGAGAGAGAAATCCAAATACCACATCAACCTGTATCCTCTAGTATGGCGTAACTCTAAATAACCTCGTTAACATGAACACGCCTCCCACCCCCCCACCCGCTCCATCATCCATTAAAACTACACTGGGCTCTAATACCCTTAATGAGCCCTTATTTATTTGAACACGTTAATGGACGCCTGTTAACCTTCTTTTTTTTTCCTTTTGTTTAACTATTACGCCATTATGTGTCACTTATTGTTTAATGGCAGATGGACTGGACTGCTGAGAGAGAGAGAGAAAGAGAGAGAGAGAGAGAGAGAGAGAGAGGGGCTTCTTCTCTCTCTCTCTCTTAAGCATCATAACACTGCCTTCATAAAACAATTTACAATATCCCAGAATAATTACCTTTCGTCTACTCGACCCAGGCGCCAGAACACGACCCGGCATTAATGGAGGATTCGCTTGTGTTAAATCAGGGTCACGTCGTGTGTTGTGCCAGAAATACCTTTGGCTTGTAATAATTCCGACGCTTCTGGCCAACCTAAGCGTAAATGACACTAATTCTAATCACGAGAGAATTACTAAGGATGTGTGTGTGTGTGTGTGTGTGTGTGTGTGTGTGTGTGTGTGTGTGTGTGTGTGTGTGTGTGTGTGTGTGTTATAATTATGAAAAAGGTAAAAGTAGGTGATATTTTATTGTATTTATATAGAGTATAAATTAGTGTATTTCTTTATAGGAGCATGGTGATGACTGTATGGGTGTAGGGCTAATGTATGTGGGTGTAGGAGTGGTGATGACTGTATGTGGGTGTAGGGTCGGTGATGACTGTATGGGTGTGGGCGTGGTGATGGTCGTGGTGATGACTGTATGTGGGGTGTAGGGTCGTGGTGATGACTGTGTGTGGGTGTAGGGGCGTGGTGATGTGTCGGTGTAGGAGCATGGTGATGACTGCTGTATGGGTGTAGGGGCGTGTGTGTAGTGGGGCGTGGTGATGACTGTATGTGGGTGTAGGAGCGTGGTGATGACTGTATGTGGGTGTAGGAATGGTGATGACTGTATGTGGGTGTAGGAGCGTGGTGATGACTGTATGTGGGTGTAGGAGCGTGGTGATGACTGTATGTGGGTGTAGGAGCAGGGTGACGACTGTATGTGGGTGTAGGGGCGTGGTGACTGACTGTAGGCGTGGTATGACTAGTGTAGGTCGTGATGATGACTGTATAGGGATGCGTGTGATGAGCTGACTACTGTGGGTGTAGGGAGCGTGGTGATGACTGTACTGTGGGTGTAGGAGCATGGTGATGACTGTATGTGGGGTGTAGGGCGGTGATGACTGTATGTGGGTGTAGGGCATGGTGATGACTGTATGTGGGTGTAGGAGCGTGGTGATGTAGTAGGAGCGTGGTGATGACTGTATGTGGGTGTAGGGAGCGTGGTGATGACTGTATGTGGGTGGGAGCGTGGTGATGACTGTATGTGGGTGTAGGGAGCGTGGTGATGACTGTACTGTGGGTGTAGGAGCATGGTGATGACTGTATGTGTAGCGTGGTGATGACTGTATGTGGGTGTAGGAGCATGGTGATGACTGTATGTGGGTGTAGGGGCGTGGTGATGACTGACTTACTGTGGGTGTAGGAGCGTGGTGATGACTGTATTGTGGGTGTAGTGTGATGACTGGAGCGTGATGTGAGTGTGGTGTGGTGATGACTGTATGTGGGTGTAGGAGCGGGTGATGTATGTAGGACGTGGTGATGACTGTTGGTGATGACTGTAGGGGTGGTGATGTAGTGAGCGGTGATGACTGTATGTGGGTGTAGGACGTGTGTGATGACTGTGGGTGTAGGGAGCGTGGTGATGACGTGTGTACTGTGGGTGTAGGAGCGTGGTGATGACTGTATGTGGGTGTAGGAGCATGGTGATGACTGTATGGGTGTAGGAGCGTGGTGATGACTGTATGTGGGTGTAGGAGCTGGTGATGACTGTATGTGGGTGTAGGAGCGTGGTGATGACTGTAAGCGTGGTGATGACTGTAGGGTGTAGGAGTGGTGATGACTGTATGTGGGTGTAGGAGCATGGTGATGACTGCGTGATGACTGTATGTGGGTGTAGGAACGTGGTGATGACTTGTACTGTGGGTGTAGGAGCGTGGTGATGACTGTAGTGTGGTGATGAGTGAGCGTGTGATGACTGATGTGGGTGTGAGTGATGGGTGTAGGAGCATGGTGATAACTGTGGGTGTAGCGTGGTGATGACTGTATGTGGGTGTCTGTGTGGGTGTAGGAGCGTGGTGATGATGACTGTGTAGGGCGTGTGTCGGTGTAGGAGTGTGGTGATGACTGTACTGTGGGTGTACTGCGTGGTGATGACTGTGTCTGGTGATGACTGTGTGGGGAGTGTGGTGATGACTGTACTGTGGGTGTAGGAACGTGGTGATGACTGTACTGAGGGTGTAGGATCGTGGTGATGACATTACTGCGGGTGTAGGAGTGTGGTGATGACTGTACTGTGGGTGTAAGAGGATCGGCGGAGTCCGGAGGTGAGGATGTAAATAATTAAAATGTGTACCCACACCCTCGTGGCTCTCTCTCTCTCTCTCTCTCTCTCTCTCTCTCTCTCTCTCTCTCTCTCTCTCTCTCTCTCTCTTCTCATGCACTTATCGCTTTATCCATCTATCTTTCCCTCCATCTCTCCCTGTTTTGTTCATGATTTTGCTACATAAAAAAAAAAAATCCACTCAGAAATGTTCAATATCAGCGAGTGTAGCGAGGTAAAGACTGGCTCCCTCAAAGTGTGAAAATACATCAAGGGGAGAGAGACGACGGTTGCCAGTCTATGAGGAACAATATCCCGTACTGGTAAAATACACCTGTGTTGTTTTATTACAACCCCGCCGGACAACAGAGGGGGACCTGGTAATGGTGTCTGTCTGTCCGTGAGGGTAGTGAAGGAGATGATAATTGAGTGGTAAATGAGGGGGAGTCTTGATCATGCTCTGAATATGTACTACCATATGTGAGTTGTAGACATTTCGGTCTCTTGTGTTTGTCATATTTACTTACCTGTAGTGTAGTCATAAGGATAATACTAATGAATTATTTAATTTTTTTTTTTACAATGTTGAATATTTTATGTGATGAATATTTAAAAATCAATCAGAACTTGAGAGTTATTTGTAGAAAAGAAGAAAAAACCTACATCTGGCAGCGCTGGACGTGATGGCTGGTGGGACCGGGACAAAAATTATCTCAGCCCGTCAGTCAATAAGTCAGTCATTCAGTCAATAAAGGCGTTCATTATGCTGACTGACGCAGCCAAAAGTCCTCTTCCTCCACATGCTACCTAGTATTATAGTTTCTCTTGGCTTCGTGAGTGAGCAGAGGAAGGCAGCTCGTAGATTGTGTGACATATGTGTCACGTGTGTGTGTGTGTGTGTGTGTGATAATAATAATTAACGGTTTATTGAAAGAGCATGGCAGCCGGAAGGCTGAAAATATACAGTTGCATAATTGGGGAATGGGTCTCTTGATTGACAAATAATATACAAGTAACATAAGTGATACAAATATGATATATAATAACTAGGTGGGGAGAAGGTCATACTACAGGGCATTTCAACATAGTGACAATGCAAAAAGATAAGATTGACTGGGAGTGAATACACTGGTTGATTACGAGTTGTTGATAATTTTTACGATGGTTGGGACTGGGCTGTTCTTATAGGGATCACTACGTGCTCGTATGGACTGGATGCGGTTGTTTTGTCGAACAGCAATTCGAGGGCGAGGGATCTCGGGTGGTAGTAGGAGCCGGTGATGCAGAAGCTTATCCCCAAATTTGCAGATGAGGTCGTGGTGATGGTCAGAGAGAACCGAGAGGGTCAATGTGTTGAGCTCTTCTTGATATGTGGAATAGGAAGGGGAGAGAATAATCTTGCATGCCCTCTTTTGCACTTTTCTAGGTGTTTCCGTTGTGTGGCATTTAGGGAGGAAGATCAGGTAGGGGAGGCATAAGTGAACTTGGGAAGTATGAATTTTGAGTAAACACTGAGGAGATCGGGCGCAGGAACTTCGAGGGACTTGAGTCAGCGGACGAGGTGGAGATGGAAACTGGAGGATTTGACTAGTTTACTGACGTGTGTTTTCCAATTTAGTTTCTTAGCTATAGTAACGCCGAGGAGCTTAGTGAAGTCCACAACTTGGAGTGTGTTGGGGCCTAAAGTAATGGAATGGAGTGGGGCAGCGTCGGAGGAGACGTTGATGTGCATAACCATGGTCTTGGTGTGGTTGATGGTGACGTGGTTGTTGGTGGCCCAGTTTTGGAGACTGTTCAATAAATCCTGAAGGAAG
>NW_024732867.1:5272135-5332135 GCF_018991925.1 Homarus americanus | reverse complement strand
GACACAGGTACAGAGTCTGCCAAAGGCTTGAGATGCACATCTGATCCGATGTTGAATCTCTCAATCGATATCCGCGGTGATGGACAGGTGGGAGCCGATATACTGAAAGCGGGTAACATTAGAGAGGGTAGTACCGTTAAGCTGGATGGATGAAGGTGTGGCTGAACCAGGGGCAGGCTGACAGAGAATCTGAGTCTTACGTACATTCACCTCAAGGCCGAAATGTGCATACGCATCTGCATAGGTGTTCAGGATCGCCTGTAGGTCGCGTTCAGTGTGAGCGACAAGGGTGAGGTCGTTTGCATACTGAAGTCCAGTAATTGAAGCTGCCGACACCTTTGTTCCTGCCTGGAAACGTCTTATGTTGAAAAGATCCTTCATTCGGTACTGAATGTCCACCCCGCCAGCTAAATTGGCAGTGGCATGAGTAAGGAAGGGAGCCAAGAAAATTAAAGAGAGAGTTGGTGCCAGTACACACCCTTGTTTTACCCCCTTTTGAATGGGGAAGAACTCGGACTGGGTCCCATTGTGCAGGACACTGCCGTTCATGCCACCGTGGATTTGCCTCACAATGGTGATGAATTTTGGTGGGCAGCCAAAAAATGCTGAGGGTCCACCAGAGGGCCTCCCTGTTGACCGAGTCGAAGGCCATGGCTAGGTCGATGAAGGTCACGTACAGGTCACTTTTCCTTTATCTGGTAGGCAGCAAAGATCATGTCAGTAGTGCCACATCATGGTCTAAAGCCTCATTGAGATTCTGGGAGGAAGTTTTCCGCCTCAGGAAGAAGTCTGTTTAGGAGGAATCCGATAATGTTGCTAGCTACGGACAGAAGCGAGATCCCGCAGTAGTTGCCACAGTCTGACCCTTCTCCCATGTTCTTATAAATATTGACGTTGGAGGAGTCTTTAAGATCTTGGGGAATTTCCTCCTTTTCTCCACTCTCCAGGAGAGAGTAGAGACGGCTGGGAAGCAGAGGTCCTCCTGTTTTATACCCCTCGGCTGGGATTCCATCAGGCCCTGAGGCTTTGCTATCCTTCATCTGTTTGATGGCAGTAGGTATTTCATTCAGGGATGAAGAATAGCTGAGGTGAGGGGCTGTGGATGCTGAGGGACCTGCTGGCTAGTCAGGATATCCAAATCGGTGTTTCGGTTGAGCAGCAAATGGTAGTGCTCTTTCTAGTGCTGAAGAATGCCTTCTTTGTCTTTAATTAGGGTCTTACCATCGGATAAGCACAGGGGGGGGCTGCGCCATGAGTGATTGGCCCATAAAATGTTTTAGTGAAATTTAAGAATTCGTGCATGTTGTGCTCATCTGCAAGTTTTTGCATTTCACATGTTTTTTTTTTTTTTAAACCAATCATTCTCTAGATTGTGAAGTTCGTGCTGGGTCGCCACTTTCTTCTTGCGGAAGGGATCAGCTTTGGTGCGAGACTGAGGGTTGTTCTGCCAGTCCGTTAAAGCAGCACGTTTATCATCGACAAGTACATTGATTTCCGGGTCATTTTCATCAAATCAGTCCTGGTGTATTCTTTTGGTCTGGCCGAGCTTTTCTCTGCAGGTTTTTGTCGGGACAGTGTTGAGAATACCCCATTCGGCACTGGGATTTGGGTTGGTCGAGCTGCTCTCTGAAAGTATGTGCTACCACTACATCCTCCTGATGCTTAATGTTAAAACCTTCTCTTGAGGCTTGTTGTCTTTGCCTTTTTGGGGTGATGTGAAGTGAGAGCTTGGCTCTGATGAGCCAATGATCACTATCGTAGTGGTCTGAGCCACGCATGACTTTGGTGATGAGGATATCTAGGCGACGTATTTCTCTAACAAAGATGTAGTTGATGAGATGCCAGCGTTTGGATCGAGGTTGTTGCCCCGATCCCTTAAACTTGTCGGCCTGCCTAAATAATGTATTGGTGATAGTAAGGTTGTGTGCAGCACACTTGCTGAGGAGGAGTAGGCCATTGGGATTACACTTGCCTAGTCTATTTTTCCCTATGATTCCCTGCCAAATGTCAGCATCTCTGCCAACTTTGGCATTGGAGTCACTTAGAGCACAACTTTATATTCTCTGGGGATAGAGGTTAGCACTGTCAAGGTCGGTGTAAAAGGCTACCTTGATGTCATCCTCTGCATCCAGTGTTAGGGAGTATGCACTGATGAAGAAGGCATGGCGTGAGTGATTCAGCGGGACTCTGAGTGTCAAGAGGCGCTCGTTGATCCCAACAGGCATTTCAGTTAGCCTATGTAGGATGTATTGGTAGATGGTAAATCCAACTCCATAAATGCAGTTTCTCTCCACAGCAGGCTTACCCTTCCAGAAAAAGGTGTAGCCAGACCTTCGTTCTCTGAGTCCATCCTCGTCTGAGAACCGGGACACACTAAGGGCTGCTATGTCGATGTTATACCTCTTTTTTCACAAGGGCAGTTCTTCTTTCAGAACGCTCATTTGTGCCAGTGTCCAGAAGGGTCTTGACATTCCATGCAGCAACCATAAGAGGTTGTATATTTTTTATTTATTTTTGATCTGTGATTATGATTGTGTTTTCGACTGCATAAAGATGACCTTACTGGGTGCGGTTGCCTAGTCAGGTTGATTCTTTAGGCACCTTTTCTAGCCCCCTCCCCATGTGGGGTGAGCAGAGTGACTCCTGGAAAGGGCTGCTCAGTTGTACAGGCAGGAATGGATTGCACTGCTGCCTAGATCCCAGTGCATAAACGACCATCTTACCTATGCTGCCCATGTGCAGAGCTGTGACTAAAGACTCGGCAGTTATCTCTGCCTGTCCCCATCGCCACTCGTGTGTAGCCAAAGGACTTTTGGGGGTATAGGAGTTTTGATAATGATGAGTAGTATGATGATCTGGATGATGGCTACGCGTGAGTTGATTTATGTGGTGAGGAAGGGCACAGGCTGCAAGCACATGCCATGGCTCTCGCTTTTTCTGATCCAGTGGTGCAAGTGTTGCAATGACTGGGGAGAGAGACAGTCAATATGGACTGCCGATAGCCTAGTTTGTTGGGTTTTGCCTTAGTAGCCTGTCCATCATGCATTGCTTCATCGGCTAGTGTAGTCGTTGGGTTCCCATGGTGATCACCTCTTCCGCCTATACCGCCGTTGGGGCCTTGTTGGAGCTCTGTAAGCATGTCTGCCTGATGTGGGACTCCACCGCAGATCTTTCGTTCGGGGTTTACTCCCTTAGCCTTATACCTACCAAGGTTAATTCGCAAGGCAGCGGGGCAGTGGTTGATAGGCGCCAGAACGTGTCCACATGCCAGTGACGTCCTCCGGGGCCCACTGCTAGCCTGGGTCCACGAGGCACCCAATTACAGGTGTTGCCACGAGGAGGCACAGCACGTGTCTTGTTGGTGAGTAGGCTGTATACTGGCAGGCGAAGACTTATACAAGTTTCTTCCTTGTTCACGGGGCTACCGAGCTGCGGTAGCTGAAAGCGAGAGAAAGCAAGCAGTGCTTGCACTTTAACACTAACATAATGCTGCCACACTAGACGCGTTACACCACAATGTGTACACACACAAACACACACACACGGTATTATACTGTATATTGTACTAACACAATAACACACACACATTACACACACACACACACACACACACACAGTGTGTGTGTGTGTGTGTGTGTGTGTGTGATAATTCCCCTGAGACTCCACGATAGGGAGGCCTGGGACCACACCTCACCCACTTGAGTGAGTGAAGTCATGTGAAAATCCTCATAACACCATCTGCGAGGGAATTACTACACCACATGATGCCCCTCATAACACCATCTTGAGGGAGGTTAATACACTGCTGTTCAACACCAGCTCACATGATCTACATGTGTAAAACATTAACTGTTCACTGTATGTTCCTTCACCTTTCTAATGAAGGCTTTTGTTAAACCACCAATGTATGAAATAAGTCATTTATGTCCAATGTATATTTCAGCAGAACTTTTTCAATAAACCGTTTATTATTTATACATATTATTATTATTATTATTATTATTATTATTATTATTATTATTATTATTATATTATTATTATTATTATTATTATTATTATTATTATTATCATCACAATGACTACTTATTAGAGAGGAAATTACCCACCTTATTTATTTCATAATCAACTTTCTGTGTGTGTGTGTGTGTGTGTGTGTGTGTGTGTGTGTGTGTTAAAAGAGGGCTGAAGAGAAGCAGGAGCAGGAGGGGAGGTAGGTGGGAGAGAGGTGGAGATAGAGTATGAGAGGGAGAGAGGGAGGACTTCCTATTACTTTTGACTTCCTCCCTCTCTCACTTCCTCTCACATCCTCTAGCCCACTCACTTCTCTCCTCTCACTTCGTCTCCCACTCACGTGTGTCCCCCGTACGTACCAATCGTTATGATGAGCATTATTGAGGGGCGTAGTGTGCGTATTCCGAGGGGGGCAGGAGAGGGTGGGAGGGGGAGAGTAAGGGAGAGGTAGGAGGGGAGAGTGTTAGGGAAGGGAGAGAGAGTGGGAGGAGAGGGAAGTAGGAGGGAGAGAGGGAGGGGGAGAGTGTAGGAGGGAGAGTGAGGGGAGAGTGGGGGGAGAAAAAGTGGGAGAGAGGAGGAGGAGAGTGGGAGGGGAGAGGGGGAGGGGAGAGGTAGGAGGAGAGGGTGAGGAGGGAGAGAGGGGAGGGAGAGTGGGAGGGAGAGTAGGAGGAGGGGAGAGGAGAGGGGGAGAGAGGGAGAGAGAGTGGGAGGGAGAGAGTGGGAGGGAGAGTGTGAGGGAAGGGAGAGAAGAGGGAGGGAGAGAGGGAGACGGGAGAGGGGAGGTGGGGAGAGGAGGGAGAGAGTAGGAGGGAGAGGTGGAGGGAGGTAGGAGGGGAGAGTGTGGGAGGGAGAGGTGTAGGAGGGAGGAGAGGTTAGGAGGGAGAGTGGGAGGAGGAAGAGTGGGAGGGGAGAGGTAGGAGGGAGAGTATTAGGAGGGAGAGAGTGGGAGGGGAGGGAGAGGGAGGGAGAGAGAGGGAGGGAGAGAGGAGGGAGAGAGGAGGGAGGGAGAGTGTAGGAGGAGAGAGTGGGAGGGAGAGAGGAGGGAGAGGGGAGAGGGAGGGAGGGAGGTGGGAAGGGGAGAGTGGGAAGAGGGAGAGGAGGGGAAGGGAGAGAGTGGGAGGGAGAGTGGGAAGGGGAGAGGTAGGAGGGAGAGTGAGGAGGGAGAGGTAGGAGGAAGTAGGAGGGAGAGAGTAGGAGGGGAGAGTGGGAGGGAGAGTGGGAGAGAGAGGGAGAGAGGGGAAGGGGAGAGAGAGGGGAAAGGGGAGAGAGAGGAGAGGGAGAGAGGAGGGAGAGAGGGAGGGAGAGAGTGGGAAAGGAGGGAGTGGGGAGGGAGAGGTGGGAGGGAGGGAGGTGAGGGGAGGAGAGTAGGAAGGGGAGATGAGGGAGGGAGGGAGAGGGAGGAGAGTGGGAAGGGAGAGTGTAGAGGGGAAGTGTAGGAGGGGATAGTGTGGGAGGGGAAGTGCAGGAGAGGGAGAGTGTAGGAGGGGAGAGAGTGGGAGGGGAGAGGGGGGGGGAGGGAGAAAGTAGAGGGGAGAGGGGGAGGGAGAGGTGTAGGAGGGGAGATAGTGTGGGAGGGAGGGTGAAGGAGGGAGTGTAGGAGGGAGAGTGAGGAGGGAGAGAGTGGGAGGGAGAGTGTGGGAGGGAGGAATGTTAGAAAGGGAGAGTGGGAGGGAGAGTGTAGGAGGGAGGAGAGTGGGAGGGAGAGAGAGGAGGAGAGTGTATAGGGGGAGTGAGGAGGAGGAGAGGAGAGGAGAGTGCAGGAGGGAGAGTGCAGGAGAGGAGGAGTGAGGAGGGAGAGTGGGAGGGGAGGGAGTGGGAGAGGGAGAGGAGAGGGGGAGAGTGCAGGAGGGAGAGAGTGAGGAGGGAGGGTAAGGAGGGAGAGGGGAGAGGAGAGGAGGAGGGAGAGAGTGGGAGGGGTGGAGGAGAGTGGGAGGGAGAGTGAAGAGGGGAAGCAGGAGGGTGGGAGAGGGAGAGTGTGGGAGGAGAGGTAGGAGGAGAGTGAGGGAGGAGAGTGCAGGGAGGGAGAGGCAGGAGGAGAGTGAGAGAGAGTAGAGTGCAGGAGGGAGAGTGGGAGGGAGGGGGAGAGTGGGAGGGAGAGAGTGTAAGAGGAGGAGGTGTAGGAGGGAGAGTGTAGAGAGGGGAGAGTGGGAGGGAGAGTGTAGGAGGGAGAGAAGAGTGCAGGAGGGAGAGAGAGTGCAGGAGGGAGAGGTAGGAGAGGGAGAGTGCAGGAGGGAGAGTGGGAGGGAGAGTGCAGGGAGGGGAGAGTGGGAGGGGAGAGTGTGTAGGAGGGAGAGTGGGAGGGAGAGTGGGAGGAGAAAGGAGGAGGGAGTGAGGAGGAGAGAGTGCAGGAGGGAGAGTGTAGGAGAAGAAGGGAGTGCAGGAGGGGAGAGAGTGGGAGAGGAGAGTGCAGGAGGGGAGAGTGGGAGGGAGAGAGTGTAGGAGGGAGAGTGGGAGGAGGGAGTGGGAGGGGAGAGTGGGAGAGGGAGAGTGCAGGAGGAAGAGTGGAGGAGGGAGAGGTAGGAGAGGGAGAGGGGAGGGAGAGAGTGGGAGGAGAGTGTGAGGAGGGAGAGTGGGGAGGGGAGAGTGGGAGGGAGAGTGGGGAGAGGGAGAGTGTAGAGGGAGAGTGTAGGAGAGGGAGAGTGTAGGAGGGAGAGTGTAGAAGGGAGGAGAGAGTGGGAGGGAGGAGGGAGGGTGAGGGGGAGAGTGTAGGAGGGGAGAGTGGGAGGGGAGAGAGGGAGTGGGAGGGAGAGGAAGTGGGAGGGAGGGAGGGAGGAGTGTGAGGGGGAAGTATTGGGAGGGGAGAGTGGGAGGGGAGAGTGTAGGAGGGGAGAAGTGGGAGGGGGAGAGTGGGAGGGGGAGAGAGTGGGAGGGGGAGAGTGGGGATAGTGTGTGGAAGGGAGAGAAGGGAGAGGGAGGTGTGGGAGAGTATATCAGTGTAGAGTGACCTTCTCAGCCTCCCTCACACTCTACCTCATCCCCTAGACCTCCCACCCTCACATCCAAGACCTCCCATGACCTCCCACTCTTACTTTACCTCCCAGACCTCCCACTCTTACTTACCTCCCAGACCTTCCACCTCACTTGACCTCCCATGACCTCCAAACCATACTCGACCTCCTAGACCTCCCATGACCTCCAAACCACACTCGACCTCCCAGACACTCCCATGACCTCCAAACTACACTCGACCTCCTAGACCTCCCATGACCTCCAAACTACACTCGACTCCTGAACCCCCATGACCTCCAAACAACACTCGACCTCCCTGACCTCTCACGGCCTCCAAACAACACTCACGACCTCCTGAGACTCCCAAGACCTCCAAACAACACTCGACCTCCTAGACCTTCCGCCTCCAAACCACACTCGACCTCCTAGACCTCCCATGACCTCCAAAACACTCGACCCCCTGACCTCCCAGACACCCAACTACACTCGACCTCTAGACCTCCCATGACCTCCAAAACACTCGACCTCCTAGACCTCCACAGCCTCCAAACAACACTCGACCTCCATGACCTCCCTCTTACTTTACCTCCCAGACCTCCCACCCCTCACTTGACCTCCCATGACCTCCAAAAACACTCGACCTCCTAGACCTCCCATGACCTCCAACCACACTCGACCTCCTAGACCTCCCATGACACTCCAAAAAACACTCGACCTCCTAGACCTCCAATGACCTCCAAACTACACTCGACCTCCTAGACCTCCCATGACCTCCAAAAAACACTCGACCTCCTAGACCTCCCCCCAGCAGACCTCCCTTGACCTCCACACCCACACTCGACCTCCTAGACCTCCCATGACCTCCAAAAACCCACCATGACCTCCAAACTACCTCACCTCCTAGACCTCCCACGCCTCCAACACTCGACCTCCCATGACCTCCAAACCCACACTCGACCTCCCTGAGCCTCCCACGTTCACTTGACCTCTCAAACTTCCCACCCTCGCTTAACCTCCAATGACCTCCAGCCCACTCCTACCTCTCATCTTGGACTCTTTGGAGATGGAGGAGGAAAAAGTGAAGAAATTTAATGGAATCTTGAGAAGTCGAGTGAAAAACAGATTGATTGTCCTGCATGTGTGTGTGTGTGTGTGTGTGTGTGTGTGTGTGTGTGTGTGTGTGTGTTGTCATCAGTCACCATCACCACTATCAACATCATCATTACCAGTCTCTACTACCAGTCACCATCACCACTATCACCATTCATCACTATCACCAGTCACCATCATCAGTCACCGTCATATCAAATAATCATCAGTAGTTTCCATGCTTAGTCACCATTAGGCACTGTTACTCCTATCACCATCACTACTACTTTCAACCACCATTGCTAGTCAACCACCCCACCTTCTTCTTCTTCTTCTTCTTCTTCTTCTTCTTCTTCTTCTTCTTCTTCTTCTTCTTCCTTCTTCTTCTTCTTCTTCTTCTTCTTCTTCTTCTTCTTCTTCTTCTTCTTCTTCTTCTTTTCTTCTTCTTCTTCTTCTTCTTTACTTCTATCTTCTTCTTCTTCTTCTTCTTCTTCTTCTTCTTCTTCTTCTTCTTCTTCTTCTTCTTCTTCTTCTTCTTCTTCTTCTTCTTCTTCTTCTTCCTTCTTCTTCTTCTTCTTCTTCTTCTTCTTCTTCTTCTTCTTCTTCCTTCTTCTTCTTCTTCCTTCTTCTTCTTCTTCTTCTTCTTCTTCTTCTTCTTCTTCTTCTTCTTCTTCTTCTTCTTCTTCTTCTTCTTCTTCTTCTTCTTCTTCTTCTTCTTCTTCTTCTTCCTTCTTCTTCTTCTTCTTCTTCTTCTTCTTCTTCTTCTTCTTCTTCTTCTTCTTCTTCCTTCTTCTTCTTCTTCTTCTTCTTCAACTTCTTCTTCTTCTCTCTCTTCTTCTTCTTCTTCTTCTTCTCTAACTACACTACTTCTTCTTCTTCTTCTTCTTCTTCTTCTTCTTCTTCTACTAATTCTTCTCCCCTTCTTCTTCTTCTTCTTCTTCTTCTTCTTCTTCTTCCTTCTTCTTCTTCTTCTTCTTCTTCTCCTTCTTCTTCTTCTTATTTACTTCTTCTTCTAGCATTTCTTCTTCTTCTTCTTCTTCTTCTTCTTCTTCTTCTTCTTCTTCTTCTTCTTCTTCCTTCTTTCTTCTTCTTCTTCTTCTTCTTCTTCTTCTTCTTCTTCTTCTTCTTTCCTAACTTCTTCTTCTTCTTCTTCTTCTTCTTCTTCTTCTTCTTCTTCTTCTTCTTCTTCTTCTTCTTCTTCTTCTTCAACTGCTTCTTCTTCTTCTTCTTCTTCTTCTTCTTCTTCTTCTTCTTCTTCTTCTTCTTCTTCTTCTTCTTCTTCTTCTTCTTCTTACCTTAGCCTCTAGCTAACCTACTATACCTACCTACTAGCCTCTCTCTCCTCCTTCTTTTTAGCTTCTTGTACAACATTCTTCTCTCTTCTTCATTTTCTTCTTCTTCTTCTTCTTCTTCTTCTTCTTCTTAGTGGCCTGTCTTTGCGTAAGTAGATGCGTTAAATTAGTCGTCGTCGTCGTAAGTAGATCGTCGTCGTCGTCGTCGTCGTCGTCGTCGTCGTCGTCGTCGTCATAGGTCGTTCGTCGTCGTCGTCGTCGTCGTCGTCGTCGTCGTCGTGTCACGTCGTCGTCGATCGTCGTCGTCGTCATCAGATCGTCGTCGTCGTCGTCGTCGTCGTCGTCGTCGTCGTCGTCAGTCGTCGTCGTCATACGTCGTCGTCGTCGTCGTCGTCGTCGTCGTCGTCGTCACGTCGTCGATAAGATCGTCGTCGTCGTCGTCGTCGTCGTCGTCGTCGTCGTCGTCGTCGTCGTCTTCTATTTCTTCTTCCTTCTTCTCTTCTCTCTTCTTCTTCTTCTTCTTCTTATCTGCTACTCTCTTCTTCTTCTTCTTTTCTTCTTCTTCTTTATTTCTTCTTCTTTTTCTTATGAGATGTTTGTCCATCCCTCATCAACCGTTGACCACACATGCAATTAACGTCTTTACCAGCAATATTTAATTTAATTAACCCTTTGAGGAAAAGGGTTAAGCCCTCGGAGGTTAAACCACCATCCTCAATGAGTTAAACTCTTCTCAAAAGGTTATTATCGTTGTCCTCAGTAGATTAAACACTCATCCACAAAGGGTTAAATCATCGCATTCAAAACGTTAAACCATCGACCTTATTGGGTTAAACCATTGTTCTCAAAGAGTCAAAAGAAGCAACGTATCTCGCGCCAGAACCTAAGAAAGATGACAGGACCTGCTTCTTGAATTATTGTTCAGTAAGGGTGACATCAGTATTGGGAAAGGTGATGGAAGCCATTATCTCTGAGGAGGTCATGAAGGTCTCGGGAGGAGATACGGTAAGGATTAACAGGGTGGCCGCAACAGTAGATCTTATCCTGAGGAAGATACTAGGATTCTTCAGCACCTTCAGAACCCGGGACCCCAAACTCACCTCACATAATACTCGTATATAGTTCCACGCAAAATATTGGTGTGTAATTTTAAGTCGTATGGTAATGTGAAAGTTTCATTGATGTAAATCTTTGAGTGATTAAATTGGCTATAACCAATGAATTGTGTTAAACGGTGAGGCATCTGATTGACTGAGTTTAAAAATAGGGGTACCGCAAGGTCTGCTCTTGGGTTCCATTCCCTTCATAGTCTTTATAGATTATTTAGAAACAGAATCGACATAACAAGAATTTCTTAAGTTCGCTGATTATACAGAATTAGTATGGAAGAGCTGCCGTAGAGGGCGATTGTGAGAATATTGACAACACGAGACAAAGCACTTTACAATCACAAAAAAACACACACACCAAAGTCACTTCACAGTCACCAAACCGAACAATACAGTGATTAGAGAAGTAAATTATTTAGATAATTACTAGAAATATATAAGTTTGTCCTCCTTCACAGTGTAAGAGACAGCCCCACAGTATGTGAGTTACAGCGGGTGAACCAGAAGAACAGGTCATTACAGGATATACGATATAACGGGGGTCTGGGAGGCTACAACCTGTTACATAACACGTGATATATGAGAGATGAGTCGAACCCTGTAAGGCCTATATTAAGCTATAAATCCCAGCAGAAGGTCTGGCACCCTGCCCAAATTGGAAACACTTTTTAGGAATGTGGGTGTATGGAGGCCCTGCTAGGCTGACACCCTCCCTCTGTTGATACTGCCTCGGCTGACACCCTCTTGTTGATACTGCCTCGGCTGACACCCCCTCTTGTTGATACTGCCTCGGCTGACACCCTCCCTCTGTTGATACTGCCTCAGCTGACATTCCTCTTGTTGATACTGCCTCGGCTGATACCCTCCTGTGTTGATACTGCCTCGGCTGACACCTCCCGTGTTGATACCTCGCTGACCCTCCTGTGTTGATACTGCCTCGGCGACACCCTCCGTGTGATACTGCCTCAGTGACACCCTCCCTATGTTGATACTGCCTCGCTGACACCCCCTGTGTGTCGCCCCTGACACCTCCGTGTTGCCCTCACCCCTCCCTATGTTGATACTGCCTCGGCTGACACCCTCCCTGTGTTGATACTGCCTCGGCTGACACCCTCCGTGTTGATACTGCCTCAGCTGACACCCTCCCTATGTTGATACTGCCTCGTGACACCCTCCCCGTGTTGATCTGCCTCGGCTGACACCTCCCTATGTGATACCTCGGCTGACACCTCCCTATGTTGATACTGCCTCGCTGACACCCTCCTATGTTGATACTGCCTCGGCTGACCCCTCGCATTGTAGGTACTGCCACGGCTGACACCTCCCTCTGTTGATACTGCCACGTGACACCTTCCCTGTATTGATACTACTCGGCTGACACCCTCGCATTGTAGGTACTACCTCGGCTGACACCTCCCTCGTTGATACTGCCACGGCTGACACCTTCCCTCTCTTGATACTGCCTCGGCTGACACCCTCCTCTCTTGATACGCCTCGGCTGACACCCAGATACCTCATCTCCCGCGACACCTCCCTCTGTTGATACTGCCACGGCTGACACCTTCCCTGTGTTGATACTACCTCGGCTGACACCCTCGCATTGTAGGTACTGCTCGCTGACACCTCCTCTGTGATACAGCCCGGCACACCCTCCTTGTACTGCCTCGGCTGACACCTCCCTCTGTTGATAGCCACGGCTGACACTTCCCTCTTGATACTGCCTCGGCTGACACCCCTCCTCTGTTGATACAGCCACGGCTGACACATTCCCTCTCTTGATACTGCCTCGGCTGACACCTCCCTCTGTTGATACAGCCACGGCTGACACTTCCCTCTTGATACTGCCTCGGCACACCCTCCTCTGTTGATACTGCCTCGGCTGACACCCCTCTGTTGATACTGCCTCGGCTGACACCCCCTCTGTTGATACTGCCTCGGCTGACACCCTCCCTCTGTTGATACTGCCTCGGCTGACACCCTCCTCTGTTGATACTGCCTCAGCTGACATTCCCTCTGTTGATACTGCCTCGGCTGACACCCTCCTCTGTTGATACTGCCTCGGCTGACACCCTCCCTGTTGATACTGCCTCGGCTGACACCCTCCCTGTTGATACTGCCTCGGCTGACACCCTCCCTGTTGATACTCCTCCCTGACACCTTCCTCTGTTGATACTGCCTCGGCTGACACCTCCCTGTTGATACTGCCTCGGCTGACACCTCCTCTGTTGATACTGCCTCGGCTGACACCCTCCTCTGTTGATACTGCCTCGGCCACCCTCCCTTGTTGATACTGCCTCGGCTGACACCCTCCTTGATACTGCCGCTGACACCCTCCTCTGTTGATACTGCCTCGCTGACACCCTCCCTGTTGATACTGCCTCGGCTGACACCTCCTTGTTGATACTCCTCGGCTGACACCTCCCTATTTGTTGCCTCGCTGACACCCTCCTATGTTGATACTGCCTCGGCTGACACCCTCCATGTAGGTACTGCCACGGCTGACACCCTCCCTCTTTCAGCGCTTCCTTACCCGGCTGACACCCCTTGTAGCACCTCACTGACACCTCTGTTGATACTGCCACGTGACACCTCCTCTCTGATACTGCCTCAGCTGACACCCTCCTCTGATACTGCCTCGGCTGACACCTTCCCTCTATGGATACCCTCGGCTGACACCGTGCATTGTAGGTACTGCCACGGCTGACACCTCCCTCTGTTGATACTGCCACGGCTGACACCTCCTGTGTTGATACTACCTCGGCTGACACCCCTCGCATTGAGGTACTGCCTCGGCTGACACCCTCCCTCTGTTGTTGTACGGCTGACACATTCCCTCTCTTGATACTGCCTCGGCTGACACCCTCCTCTGTTGATACAGCCACGGCTGACACCTTCCCTCTGTGATACTGCCTCAGCTGACACCCTCCTCTGTTGATACAGCCACGGCTGACACTCCCTCTCTTGATACTGCCTCGGCTGACACCTCCCTCTGTGATACGCCGGCTGACACCTGTTGCCTCGGCTGACACCCTCCTCTGTTGATACTGCCTCGGCTGACACATTCCCTCTCTTGATACTGCCTCGGCTGACACCCTCCTCTGTTGATACTGCCTCGGCTGACACCCTCCTCTGTTGATACTGCCTCGCTTGACACCCTCCTCTGTTGATACTGCCTCATTGACATCCTCCTCTGTTGATACTGCCTCGCTGACACCCTCCTATGTTGATACTGCCTCGGCTGACACCCCCCTCTGTTGATACTGCCTCGGCTGACACCCTCCATTGTAGGTACTGCCTCGGATGACACCCTCCTCTGTTGATACTGCCTCGGCTGACATTCCTCTCTTGATACTGCCTCGGCTGACACCCCCTCTGTTGATACTGCCTCGGCTGACACCTCGCATTGTAGGTACTGCCTCGGATGACACCCTCCCTCTGTTGATACTGCCTCGGCTGACACATTCCCTCTCTTGATACTGCCTCGGCTGACACCCTCCTCTGTTGATACTGCCTCGCTTGACACCCTCCTATGTTGATACTGCCTCGGCTGACACCCTCCCTATGTTGATACTGCCTCGGCTGACACCCTCCATTGTAGAGTACTGCACGGCTGACCCTCCTCTGTTGATACTGCCACGGCTGACACCTTCCCTGTATTGATACTACCTCGGCTGACACCCTCGCATTGTAGGTACTACCTCGGCTGACACCCTCCCTCTGTTGATACTGCCACGGCTGACACCTTCCCCTCTTGATACTGCCTCGGCTGACACCCTCCTCTCTTGATACTGCCTCGGCTGACACCTTCCCTACAGTATGTTGATACTGCCTCGGCTGACACCGTTGCATTGTAAGTACTGCACGGCTGCACACCCTCCCTCTGTGATACTGCCACGGCTGACACCTTCCTGTGTTGATACTACCTCGGCTGACCCCCTCGCATTGTAGGTACTGCCACGGCTGACACCCTCCTCTGTTGATACTGCCACGGCTGACACCTTCCCTGTATTGATACTACCTCGGCTGACCCCTCGCATTGTAATACTACCTCCTCCCTCCCTCTGTTGATACTGCCGGCTGACACCTTCCCTCTCTTGATACTGCCTCGGCTGACACCCTCCCTCTGTTGATACAGCCATTCCCCTCTTGATACTGCCTCGGCTGACACCCTCCCTCTGTTGATACAGCACGGCTGACACATTCCCTCTCTTGATACTGCCTCGGCTGACACCCTCCTCTGTTGATACAGCCACGGCTGACACATTCCCCTCTTGATACTGCCTCGGCTGACACCCTCCCTCTGTTGATACAGCTGGCCACATTCCCTCTGTTGATCTGCCTCGCCTGACACCCCTCCTCTGTTGATACTGCCTCGGCTGACACCCTCCTCTGTTGATACTGCCTCAGCTGACATTCCCTCTCTTGATACTGCCTCCGGCTGACACCCTCCTCTGTTGATACTGCCTCGTGACACCCTCCTCTGTTGATACTGCCTCGACTGACATCCTCCTCTGTTGATACTGCCTCGGCTGACATTCCCTCTCTTGATACTGCCTCGGCTGACACCCTCCTCTGTATGATACTGCCTCCTCTGACACCCTCCTCTCTGTTGATACTGCCTCGCTTGGCCTCCTCTGTTACTCGACTGACATCCTCCTCTGTTGATACTGCCTCCGCTGCACATTCCCTCTCTTGATACTGCCTCCCTGACACCCTCCTCTGTTGATACCTCCGCTGACACCCTCCTCTGTTGATACTGCCTCGCCCTGACACACCCTCCTCTGTTGATACTGCCTCGACTGACATCCTCCTCTGTTGATACTGCCAGCTGACACCCTCCTATGTTGTCTGCCTCCGTTGCACCCCCTCTGTTGATACTGCCTCGGCTGACACCCTCGCATTGTAGGTACTGCCTCGCTGACACCCTCCTCTGTTGATACTGCCTCGGCTGACATTCCCTCTCTTGATACTGCCTCGCTGACCCCTCACATTGTAGGTACTGCCTCGGCTGACACCCTCCCTCTGTTGATACTGCCTCGGCTGCACCCTCCTCTGTTGATACAGCCACGGCTGACACATTCCCTCTCTTGATACTGCCTCGGCTGACACCTTCCTCTGTTGATACTGCCTCGGCTGTGCCCTCCTCTGTTGATACTGCCACGGCTGACATTCCCTCTCTTGATACTGCCTCCTGACACACCTTCCTCTGTTGATACGCCTCGGCTGCCCTCCCTCTGTTGATACTGCCTCGACTGACATCCTCCTCTGTTGATACTGCCTCGCTGACACCCTCTATGTTGATACCTCGGCTGACACCCCCCTCTGTTGATACTGCCTCGGCTGACACCTCCTTTGTTCATCTGCCTCAGCCACACCCTCCATTGTAAGTACTGCCTCGGCTGACACCCTCCATCTGTTGATTTGCTGACACCCTCCTTTGTTGATACTGCCTCGGCTGACACCCTCACATTGCATAGTACTGCTTGCTCACCTCTGTTGACTACCAGCTGAACCCTCCTTTGTTGATACTGCCTCAGCTGACACCTAGCTTTTAGATACTGCCTCCCTGACACCCTCCATCTGTTGATACTGCCACGGCTGCTTCCCTCTCTTATACTGCCTCGGCTGACACCCTCCTCTGATACTGCCTCGGCTGAACACCTCCCTATGTTGATACCTCCTGACACCTCTTGTGTTGATACTGCTAGCTGACGCTCTCCCTATGTTGATAGTGCCCAGCTGTGCCCTCCTATGTTGATACTGCCTCGGCTGACACCCTCCCTATGTTGATACTGCCTCGGCTGACACCCTCCCTGTTGATACTGCTCCGCTGACACCTGCTGTACTGCTCAGCTCCTCTGTTGATACTGCTGCATTGTAGTACTGCCATGGGCTGACACCTCCCTCTGTTGATACTGCCTCGGCTGATACCCTCTCTCTGTTATACTGCCTCGGCTGACACCCTCCCTCTCTTGATACTGCCTCGGCTGGCCCTTGCATGTACTGCCTCGCTGACACCTCCTCTGTTGACTGCAACACCTCCTCTGTTGATACAGCCACGGCCGACCACTTCCGTCTTGATACTGCCTGCTTACACCTCCTCTGTTGACTGCCTCGCTGCCCTCCTCTGTGATACAGCCTCGACTGACACCTCCCTCTGTTTATCTGCCTCGGCTCACCTTCCCTCTCTTGATACTGCCTCCCTGCCTCCTCCTATACTGCCTCGGCACACCCTCCTCTGTTGATACTGCCTCGTACCTCCTCTGTTGATACTGCCTCGACTGACACCTCCCTCTGTTTATACTGCCTCAGCTTCCCTCTCTTGATACTGCCTCAGCCTCCTCTTGATACTGCCTCGGCCCCTCCTCTGTTGATACAGCCTCCTTCCTTACCTATTAGGCTGCTATTTTCTGCCTCGGCTGTTCCTGACACCCTCCCCATATCAGTCTGCCTCGTCTGATACTTGTGTTGGTATTTCTCGGCTGACACCCTTAATACCTCGGCTGATATCCTCCCGCCTGCCTTGCTCACATGCTCCTACCTCGGCCAAAACCATACCTCGGCTGAACCCTCCTTCCTCGGCTGACACCCTCAACTCCTCGGCACCTCAATACGATCCTCAATACCTCATGTGCCTCAATACCTTCCGGCATGTCAGCTGCCTCAATACCTCGGCTGACACCCTCAATATCGGCTGACACCTCAATACTACGGCTGTGCCACTACCGCAGGGGCAAGGAGGCGTAATTAATGTTTCATGTTTGTTTAAACAACAGATTGTTTTTTAATTTCCTTTTTTTTTTATGTTGGTAATATTAAACTATTACACACACACCACGCACACCCACACACTCTTACACGATGTTGCAGATACACCACACCACACGCAGGTGAACGTACTACACGGTGAATATTACCACAGGTGGTGATATTCACAGGTGGTGATATTACCACAGGTGGGTAAATATTACCACAGGGTAGATATTACCACAGGTGGGTAGATATTACCACAGGTGGTGAATATTACCACAGGTGGGTGAATATTACAGGGGTAGATATTACCACAGGTGGGTAGATATTACCAGAAGGGTAGATATTACCACAGGTGGTGAATATTCCACAGAGGTAGATATTACCACAGGTGGGTAGATATTACAGGCAGGTAGATATTACCACAGGGGGTGAATATTACCACAGGTGGGTAGATATTACCAGGGTGGTGAATATTACCACAGGTGGTGGATATTACTGGGAATTTACTGGGTGGGTGAATATTACCACAGGTGGGTGATATTGGAGGGTAGATGTTACCACAGGGTGAATGTACCACAGGAGGGTAGATATTCCACAGAGGAGTGTTTCCACAGGTAGATATTACTACAGGGGTGAATTCCAGGGTTAACCACACAGGGTGAATTCACAGAGGTGAATTTCCCAGGTGGTTATTACCAGGTGGTGAATGTTACCACACAGGGTAGATATTTACACAGAGTGACATTACCACACAGGGTGAATGTTACCACACAGGGTAGATATTATCACACAGAGTAGATATTACCACAGAGGGTAGAGTGTACCACACATGGTAGAATTACCACAGAGGGTAGATATTACCACACAGAGTTGAATATTACCACACAGGTAGACATTGCCACACAGAGAGGATATACCACAAGAGGTGAGATATTACCACAGAAGGTAGATGTTACCACAGATTGTAGAATATTACCACAGAGGTGGAATTTTACCACAGAGGGTAGATATTTCCAGGGTTGATATTACCACACAGGGTAGATATTGCCACACAGGGTAGATATTACCACACAGAGTAGACATTACCACACAGGGTAGATATTACCACACAGGGTAGATATTGCCACCGGGGTAGATATTACACACAGGGTGAATACCACACAGGTGAATATTGCCACACAGGGTAGATATTTACCACAGGGGTAGATATTACACACAGGTAGATATTACCACAGAGGGTAGATATTACCACACATGGTAGATATTACCACAGAGGGTAGATATTACCACACAGGGTGAATATTACCACACAGGTAGAAATTGCCACACACAGGGTTGATATTACCACAGAGGGTGGATATTACCACAGAAGGTAGATGTTACCACAGATTGTAGATATTACCACAGGTGGAGTTGCACCACAGAGGAGATATTTCCAGGGGGGTTGATATTACCACACAGGGTAGATATTGCCACCAGGGTAGATATTACCACACAGGTAGACATTACCACAAGGGTGAATATTACCCACAGGGTAGATGTTGCCACACAGGGTGAATATTACCACAGAGGGTAGATATTACTACGGTGAATATTGCCGGGCTAGATATTACTACAGAGGGTAGATGCTACAGGTGGGTGATATTACCACAGGCTGAATATTACTGGGTGGATGATACACAGAGAGATATTAACACAGAAGTGAATACCACACAGGGTAGATATTGGGGTGATATTACACAGGGTAGATATTACCACAGAGGTAGATATTACAACACAGGGTGAATATTACCACCAGGGTAGATATTACCACAGAGGGTAGATATTTAGGTAGATATTACCACACAGGTGATATTACACACAGGGTAGATATTACAGAGGGTGAATATTGCCACACAGGATAGATATTACCACACAGGGTGACAATATTACCACAGAGGGTAGATATTACACAGGGGTAGATATTACCACACAGGGTGAATATTACCACAGGGTAGATATTACCACGGGGTAGATATTACCACAGAGGGTAGATATTACCACACAGGGTGAATATTACCACACAGGGTAGATATTACAACACAGGGTGAATATTACCACACAGGGTAGATATTAACAGAAGGTAGATATTACCACACAATGGTGATATTACAATGATATTACAGAGGGTGAATATTACAGGGTAGATATTACACACAAGGGTGAATATTACAACAGGTAGATATTACCACAGGGGTAGATATTACCACACAGGGTGAATATTACTACGGAGGTGAATATTACCACAGGGTGGATATTACAACACAGGGTAGATATTACCACAGGGTAGATTGCACACAGGATAGATATTACCACACAGGGTAGATATTACCACACACGGGGTAGATATTACCAGAGGGTAGATATTACCACACAGGGTAGATATTACCACACAGGGTAGATATTACCACAGGGGTGAGATATACCACAGGGGGTAGATATTACCACACAGGTAGATATTACCACACAGGTGGTGTACCACAGGGTAGATATTGCCACACAGGGTAGATATTACCACACAGGGTAGATATTACCACACAGGGTAGATATTACTACGGAGGGTAGATATTGCCACGGGCTGAATATTACTACAGAGGGTAGATATTACCACACAGGGTAGATATTACCACACAGGGTAGAATTATTACCACACAGGGTAGATATTACCACACAGGGTAGATATTACCACAGAGGGTAGATATTACCACACAGGGTAGATATTACCACACAGGGTATATTGCCACACAGGGTAGATATTACAGAGGTGAATATTACCACAGAGGGTAGATGTTACTGGGGGCTAGATATTACCACAGAGGGTAGATATTACCACAGGGGTAGATATTACCACAGAGGTGATTACCACAGAGGTGGATATTGCCCACAGGGTAGATTTGCCACACAGGGTAGATATTGCCACACAGGGTTGCCACACAGGGTAGATGTGCCACACAGGTAGATATTGCCACAGGGTGAATATTACCACACAGGGTAGATATTACCCAGGGTGAATATTACCAGGGGTGAATTACCACAGAGGGTAGATATTACCACACAGGGTAGATATTACCACACAGGGTAGATATTACCACAGAGGGTAGATATTACCACAGAGGGTAGATATTTGCCACACAGGGTGAATATTACCACACAGGGTAGATATTACAGAGGGTAGAATTCCACACAGGGTAGATATTGCACGGGCTAGATATTACTACAGAGGGGATCTTACCACAGGTGGGTAGATATTACCACAGGTGGAGTTGACCACCGAGGGTAGATATTACTACGGAGGTAGATGCTACCACAGGTGGTGAATATTACCACAGGCTGATATTACTACAGAGGGTAGATGCTACCACAGGTGGGTAGATGTTACCACACAGGGTAGATATTACCACAGAGGTAGATTTACCACAGAGGGTGAATTCCACACAGGGTAGATATTGCACACACAGGGTAGATATTGCCACACAGGGTAGATATTGCACACAGGGTAGATATTACCACACAGTAATATTACCACACAGGGTAGATATTACCACAGTGGTGGAATATTACCACAGGGTAGATGTTACCACAGAGGGTAGATATTACCACACAGGGTAGATATTACCACACAGGGTAGATTACCACAGAGGGTAGATATTACCACGAGGGTAGATTCACACAGGGTAGATATTACCACACAGGGTAGATATTACCACAGAGTTATCCACACAGGGTGAATATTGCCACGGGCTAGATATTACTACAGAGGGTAGATGCTACCACAGGTGGAATATTACCACAGGTGGGTAGATATACCACGGTGAATATTACTACGGGTAGATGCTACAGGTGGGTAGATATTACAGGCTAGATATTACTACAGAGGGTAGATGCTACAGGTGGGTAGATATTACCACAGAGGATAGATGTTACCACACAGGGTAGATATTACTACGGAGGGTAGATATTACTACAGAATGTAGATGCTACCACAGGTGGGTAGATATTAACACAGAGGGTAGATATTACCACAGAGGGTAGATGTTCCCAATATCCACGGTGATATTCCCACAATAAAAAATAATCCGCGCTTAAAGAAGTTTTCTCACGAGAAGACGAATATTTCCACTACGAGGGCAGGGCAGGATCGTCAGGGAACGATCTCCCTGGGAAGGTTCCTGAGGGCACGATCTCCCAGGGCAGGTTCCTGAGGGCACGATCTCCCAAGGTAGGTTCCTGAGGGCTTGATTTTCCAGGGCTGGTTCCTCAGGGCACGATCTCCCAGGGCAGGTTCCTCAGGGCATGGTCTCCCAGGAGAGGATCGTCATAAAGACTGCAGCCCTCAGCTCCTAGCACAGCCATATTGATTAAGATATCGTGGGCCTGGTGGGTGGCTGTCTGCAGTCCTACCTTGGTAACCAGTGCCCTAGCCCCGACCACTATGTCCTAGCCCCTACTGTTGTGGCCCAGCTTCCACTAGTGTGTCCCAGCCCTACTACTGTTGTCCCGCCCTAATACTGTTGTCCCGCCCTACTACTGTTGTACCGCTCTACTACTGTTGTCCCAGCCCTACTACTGTTGTCCCAGCCCTACTACTGTTGTCCCGCCCTACTACTGTTGTCCCAGGCCCCACTACTGTTGTCCTGCCTCACTTGTTGGTGTCCCAGCTCCCCGGTACTGTTGTCCCGCCCTACTACTGTTGTCCCAGCCCTACTACTGTTGTCCCAGCCCTACTACTGTTGTACCGCCCTACTACTGTTGTCCCAGCCCTACTACTGTTGTCCCAGCCCTACTACTGTTGTCCCGCCCTACTACTGTTGTCCCAGCCCTAAAAGAGAGCTCAGGTTCTCAACTGGCTCAGCCATGTTAATATTGTTATTATTATCCACTCTGTATCTTTGTTGTATGGCTAAATAAACTGTTTCAAATCAATTCAATTACTGTTGTCCCAGGTAATTACCACCGCACTCCACCACTTCCCACCACACTCCATCTCTCCAATCTACACTCTGTCCCTACTCCAGCCACACTCCAGCCGCACTTCACCACACTTCTCTTCCGTCCACCAGACTCCACTGCATTTAATTACATTCCACCAAACACACCCACCATCAACAGGCAACCACATTCAAAGGTACACCACCACAGTCGACCACTCTTAACCACATTTCTCCAGATTCCACCCACACTCCATCACACTTACTCCACCACACACGATTTTATTTTTTCACTCATTAACGCACTCCATCACACTTAATCACACCATAGCCTTCCACACAGTATCTTATTCCATCATACCCTAACGCATTCCACCAATTACTCCGTCACACTCACTCCGATACACTCCAACACACTTATCCCATCACTCCCTGCCACACTCCATATTATTATTCCACACTAACGCACTCCACCACACTCTTATCACACTTATTCCATCACTCCCTACCACACTCCATATTATTATTCCACACTAACGCACTCCACCACACTCTTATCACACTTACTCCATCACTCCCTACCACACTCCATATTATTATTCCACACTAACGCACTCCACCACACTCTTATCACACTTATTCCATCACTCCCTACCACACTCCATATTATTATTCCACACTAACGCACTCCACCACACTCTTATCACACTTATTCCATCACTCCCTACCACACTCCATATTATTATTCCACACTAACGCACTCCACCACTCACCCTACTCCACACTCCATATTATTATTCCACACTCCACGCACCCCACCACACTCCATATTATTATTCCACACCAACGCACCTCACCACACTCTACTCACACTTCACCATCACTCCTACCACACTCCATATTATTATTCCACACTAACGCACTCCACCACACTCTTATCACACTTACTCCATCACTCCCTACCACACTCTATATTATTATTCCACACTAACGCACTCCACCACACTCTTATCACACTTACTCCATCACTCCCTACCACACTCCATATTATTATTCCACACTAACGCACTCCACCACACTCTTATCACACTTACTCCATCACTCCCTGCCACACTCTATATTATTCTTACACAGTAACGCACTCCACCACACTCTTATCACACTTACTCCATCACTCCCTACCACACTCCATATTATTATTCCACACTAACGCACTCCACCTTACAGAGTTCACAAAAATACGGTCCTTCAAACTTATCTCCTTAACTAACTACGATAAAATCTCCGTTCAACTACGTCGCCATAGTTGTGCTGTAGAGTCTCGGTGAAACTTCTCAACCATTCTGCTCATATTTTATGTTTTCACTGTAGAGTTTCAGCTCATTTCTGACGACTTGTGAACTGTAACTTAACGCCAGTCATTTCGAGTCGCTCTTAAATGTTCAAGTAGGAGACAAAAAAAATGGACGACGAATCATTTTGAGAATTCCCATTCATCATTTAGGAGTTAAGTGGTCATTCGTGTGTGTGTGTGTGTGTGTGTGTGTGTGTGTGATACCCAAACACTCGAACAGTACCGTTCCACCTTTGATCTACCGATATAACCGTTTAAGAATATTGTAAAGATAAATTTCACTTTCGACAATTACTTCCTGTCTGTCTGTTTTTCTGTTCAGTTTAACAACTTTATTTGCAAAGCTTGGAGTAGATAATAGTATAGGTCTTATTGATGGGGGTGCTTTCACTGTTTACTGCCACTCACGACAGAGATTCATATATATATATATATATATATATATATATATATATATATATATATATATATATATATATATATATATATATATATATATATATATATATATATATATATATATATATATATATATATATATATATATATATATATATATATATTCATTAGTGTTATATTCTATCAGTGTGGGGTAGCAAATTTAGGATTAATTGCAAGAATGTCCTCGAGCACTCCTCATTCAATGTAGTAATTGCATAGTTCATGATACAATAAGTCAGGTGGCCTGAAGTTTTTGACAGTATCACATTCTGTAATATAAAGTGCAAGTGTATGCTTTAAAGGTTTATCACAAAGTTTACATGCTAAGTGTTCCGGTATGGGTACAGCGTTACTAACTTGCCAGATGTGTCTGTATCCTAGCCTAATTACATCACATTGTCTGGTTCTGTCCTTGTGCTGGCCATACCGGTACCTCTCGTCACAATATTTGTCATATTTACTAATGCTACAACTGTCAGGTCTCTCTGCATTTCTCAGTTCTTCTAGATCAGAGCTCATGATTTTGACTTGCATGTTTTTAAGTACAGCATTGACCAGGCCAAGGTCACGGTCCACATTTTCTTTCTTACATGCCTCAATGGCCAGTCATGATTCCTAATTCCAACATGAGACGGAATCCACACAAATTCAATACGAAAGTTGTTCTCATTGGCAGTTATCATATTTCTTTTTATATCACAGACAACTTTAGACATAGAGCCTGACGGGATGTTCATCGATTGAGAGTCACAAAATATCACCCGACCTACATTTTCTTTAAGGTAGTCTGTGGCAAAGATTCCCATTAACTCAGTTTGTGTTGTGCTGGCCCAGTTGTTCAGCCTTTGCCTGTTTGACACTATCGTCTCATTTTCTTTGTATATTACACATGCACAACCTGTTCTACTGTGTTTGTCTGCACAGAACCATCAGTAAAAGCATAACATTCACCTGATTTATTACTCTCTATGTCACTGTTAATAGTTTTTAGTGTAACACATCTCACCACATCAGTGTTTAACATTTGCTTACCACTAACAGGAGTGGAATTAATAGGAACTGATATACCCAGACAAGGTGGAATGACATAAAATGCTTCGTCTGGGGTGATTGACACATTCAGTTTCAAGAGATCAGTGTCACTTACGATGCCATGCCCCATAGAGAGTCTTTTGTGGGAGGTTGGTGAGATAGTCAAGATACTTAGAATCTCAACTCAGTTTGAGCTCTAGTTTGGGGACCATTGTTCTTCAAAACTTTGACACAAAACATGGTATTAAGTAGAGTTATCCTCTCAGATAGGGAGGGCAGTCCGAGCTCTTTCCTCATGTTTACAATTCTGGTAGATTTTGGCCATCCTAGAATGATGTGCATGGCTTCATTTTGTACTACCTCAAGGCTGTTGACTTGTTTAAAAGAAATAGTTACAGATCGAATGAAGTGAAGATAGAAAGTACGAGCATAGGTGATATTAATTCCATAGCCCTTGCCAACAAGGGTTCTGAGGGGTTTAATGCGCTGCATTAGTTTGGCACGAAGGTTGCCCACGAAGTTCGGACCATTCACATTAATTCCAAGATATTTATAGAAGCTACATAGTCCCAAGGGCATGCTGTTAATGTTAAAGTTAAGAGGCAGAGGGTGAGCATGACGAGGATTGAGGACCCTCGCTCTTTAAACCCAAGCAGGTCACCTCCTCCTCCCCCACCGTTTACATATACAAATGCTCTTCCTTCCCCTCTTCCACCTCCTCCTCTTCCTCCTCTCCCACCTCCTCCCATTCCTCCTCTTCTCACACCTCCTCCCATTCCTCCTCTTCTCACACCTCCTCCCATTCCTCCTCTTCTCACACCTCCTCCCATTCCTCCTCTTCTTCTCCTACCTACCTCCTCCCTCTCCCACCTCCTCCCCTCTCCCACCTCCTCCCACCTCCTCCCCTCTCCCACCTCCCTCCCCCCTCTCCCACCTCCTCCCATCTCTCCCACCTCTCCCATCTCCCACTCCCACCTCCTCCCCATCTCTCACCTCCCTCTCCCCCTCTCCCACCTCCTCCCCTCTCCCACCTCCTCCCCCTGCCCCACCTCCTCCCCTCTCCCACCTCCCTCCCCCTCTCCCACCTCCTCCCCTCTCCCACCCCTCCTCCCTCTCCACCTCCTCCCCTCTCCCACCTCCTCCCCTCTCTCACCTCCTCCCCCTCTCCCACCTCCTCCCCCTCTCCCACCTCCCTCCCCCCTCTCCCACCTCCTTCCCCTCTCTCCACCTCCTCCCCTCTCCCCACCTCCTCCCCTCTCCCACCCCTCCTCCCCATCTCTCACCCCTCCTCCCCTCCCACCTCCTCCCCCTCTCTCACCCCTCCTCCCCTCTCCACCCACCTCTCCCTCCCCCTCTCCCTCCTCCCCTCTCTCACCTCCTCCCCTCCTCCCACCTCCTCCCCCTCTCACCTCCTTTCCCTCTCACCTCCACTCCCCCCTCTCCACCTCCTCCCCTCTCCCACCTCCTCCCCCTCTCCCACCTCCCTCCCATCTCCCACCTCCTCCCTCTCCCACCTCCTCCCATCTCTCCCCACCTCCTCCCTCTCCCACCTCTCCCCATCTCCCACCTCCTCTCCCCCCTCTCCCACCTCCTCCCATCTCTCACCTCCTCCCCTCTCTCACCTACTCCCCCTCTCCCACCTCCTCCCCCATCTCCCACTACACCTCCTCCTCGTGTTTGTCCCCCGGCACACTCGCCTTCACGCCCGCCTTGTTTACATTGTCGCTAAGTTGCCGGTTGGGTTCTATTTATTTTTTTAACTAGTGGTCTGGTTTTACAATGGCGTCTAAAGTTCTTAAGATTTCTGTTTTAAGGTTTTGTTTGAGTTGATAAAACGTTTTTTTTTTTTTTTTTGGGGTTTATTAAATTGGCGGGTTTGGTTTATAGTGTTCCTTTCATGTTGGCGATTTGGTTTCTTAAGTTCTTTTGAAGTTGGCGATTGAACTTGTAAATTGGCGACCTCGTCTTTTGATTATATGTGAGAATGGTTTTACTTTTTACGTTGTTAATATTTTTGTTCAATTACTGAATAATACACACCTGTCAGTCACGTGTGTGTATAATGTATGAAGTCACTTGTCTTATACATCTTATATCAAATATTTACGAGATCTTTGCACCCCTGAGAGTCATGTACTCATAGAAATTTTTAATACTATGGATATTTTATTCTATACATACCTGTAAGTCACATGTATGTATACAAATTTAATTATTTTCATGTTATGCTCAAATGCTACAGGATGAGATACCTGTCTCTCCTGTGTAAATTAAAATCACCTGTTTAATCTAGTGACATTTAGTACATTACAAATCCCCCCCAAAAATCCTATACCCGCTTGAGTCTCCAAACTACTTGAAAGAGTCTCAGAACTCGCGGAACAAGTCCCTTCCCTCCCTGTAACGAGTCCACCTCTCCCTGTAACGAGTCCACCCCTCCCTGTAACGAGTCCACCCCTCCCTGTAACAGGTCCACCCTCCTGTAACGAGTCCACCCCTCCTGTAACGAGTCCTTCCCTCCTGTAGCTGTGAGTCCACCCCTCCCTGTAACGAGTCCACCCCTCCCTGTAACGAGTCCACCTCTCCTGTAACGAGTCCTTCCCTTCCTGTAACAGGTCCACCCCTCCCTGTAACGAGTCCCTTCCCTCCCTGTAACTAGTCCACCTCCCTGTAACGAATCCACCCCTCCCTGTAGCGAGTCCACCCCTCCCTGTAACGAGTCCACCCCTCCCTGTAACGAGTCCACCCCTCCCTGTAGCGAGTCCACCCCTCCCTGTAACGAGTCCACCCCTCCCTGTAACGAGTCCACCCCTCCCTGGAGCGAGTCTCCAAACTGGTTATTTCACCCATAGATGGCGCGGTAGTATCTCTCTTGTATTTGCCACAGTTTCGAACAAGAGTATACTGGGACTTAGTACACACTGACTGTTGCCTCTTTCAGCACTAGATGGCGATACACCTGTATAGAGATTTTATTTGTCACCACACAAAGCGAGAGTTAAAGACCAGTTCACATGGATTACAGGACGATTATTTTAGATGTTTATTTCATTCGGATTATAATGTTTTCTTCTGATATTTTTATGGGTCCATGAACTGGGCTGGGATTAAGGTCCGAGTCTGCCCAGTGTTTGTCTTGTCGTGTTATTAAGTCGTCTCATGAAAGTCTTGCAACTGGTAGAATAATAATAATAATAATAATAATAATAATAATAATAATAATAATAATGAATAAATGAGGTATTGGGGTATTTTTATTTTTATTTTTTTAGCTTAAATATTTACTTTTGTGTCTCATACGCTGGTATTAATGTCTCATAAACTAACACAAATACCTCGCATATTAAATGTCTCACAAAACAATAATAATATCTCATATTCTGTATTTTTTATATAAATCTCTCATACACTCCTCATAATGTCCCTCATAATTGCATAAATGTCGCATATAGCCATTACTAATGCGGCATTCTCCCATTAATGCCTCGTGTACCAATGCTGTTATATATTATGCTCTAAGTGTGTCTCAGGAAGTGTTCAGTAGTGTTTGTCGTGATTATTAAACCTGGATATAGAGATGGAGGGAGATGGAAGAGAAATAGGAGATAGAGATTAAAATTGGGAGATATAAATAGAGAATGCCATAGGGGATAAACTATAGATTAGAAATAGGGAATAATTTAGAAGATAAAATAGATATGAGAATAAGAAGGACATATACTGAAATAAAATTAGAAAAATATTGAATAGAAATATAAGAATAAGAAATAGAATAGGAGGAGACGGAGATAGAACAGGGAATACAAAGAGAAAGATGCATTAGAAATAGGACACAACACGTAGGAATAGGCAATAGAGATTAGTTATATAAGATGAGAGACACAGACAGACAGACAGACAGACAGACAGACAGACAGAGAGAGAAACAGACCGACAAAGACAACATACATAAGAGGTCACACACCCAGGAAGCTTCACTATAAAACTGTAGCGGGAAGCCCTTCATACAAACCTGCTTTTATGACTTACATTTGAGTCAGTGAAGGCGCCCCTGGGAGAAGCACACAACCCGCATCCCTCAAAGGTTCTTACGGTGGATCTTTTCACGGAGGAACGTATCGTACTGGCTCACTTAATCTTCTTGCGGAGGAACGTATCGTACTGGCTCACTTAATCTTCTCGCGGAGGAACGTATCGTACTGGCTCACTTAATCTTCTCGCGGAGGAACGTATCGTACTGGCTCACTTAATCTTCTCGCGGAGGAACGTATCGTACTGGCTCACTTAATCTTCTCGTGGAGAACGTGCATCATACCGGCTCACTTAATCTTTTCACGGAGGAACGTATCGTACTGGCTCACTTAATCTTCTTCGTGGAGGAAACGTATCGTACTGGCTCACTCTAATCTTCGCGGAGGAACGTATCGCACTGGCTCACTTAATCTTCTCGAGGAGGAACGTATCGCTGCTGGCTCACTTAATTTTCTCGTGAGGAACGTATCGTACTGGCTCTTAATCTTCTCGTGGAGGAACGTATCGTACTGGCTCACTTAATCTTCGCGGAGGAACGATCGACTGGCTCACTTAATCTTCGCGAGGAACGATCGTACTGGCTCACTTAATCTTCTCGCGGAGGAACGTATCGTACTGGCTCACTTAATCTTCTCACGGAGGAACGTATCGTACTGGCTCACAATCTTCTCACGGAGGAACGTATCGTACTGGCTCACTTAATCTTCTCGCGAGGAACGATCGTACTGGCTCACTATCTTCGCGGAGGAACGTATCGTACGCTCACTTAATCTTCTCACGGAGGAACGTATCGTACTGGCTCACTTCATCTCTCACGGAGGAACGTATCGTACTGGCTCACTTAATCTTCTCACGGAGGAACGACGTACTGGCTCACTTAATATCCGACACAAAGGTGGATTCTCAAACGATTATATCTAATTTCTTCCTATTTTATAATATTAAAATGTAATTGATTTATTTAACCAGTTTATCCCACAAGGTCTAATAGGTTTAAGTTGTCCTCTCAATAATAGTATAAAAACGAAGCTAATTGATTCTTTAATTAGTCTACAACACTGTAACTAGATTAGATACTTATTACCTGCCATGAGCCCCCAAAAAAAAGAATATAATGAGGAATTGGGATCACCTGAACATTCACCCCTCTCCAGCAAATTACACTTGAAGATTAACAAACCTAACGTTACCTGGGAGGAGGGAAGAGGTTAGGTTAGGTTAGATTTCGTTTGGTTAGCTTAGGTTAGGTTAAGTCAGCTTAGGTTATATTTAGTTAGGATAGGTTAAATGAGGTTGAAATAAGGTTAGATTAAGTTAATGTTGGGGACGAATATTCAGGTAATCTAAAATTGGTTTACTTACTACCTCTTAGAGAGAGAGAGAGAGAGAGAGAGAGAGAGAGAGAGAGAGAGAGAGAGAGAGGTGGCCGACAGCGTACCGTATTTGGCAGGTCCGCCTGGCTCTCCCACTACCATAAGCCGCTTAACTAATTGGACTGATGTTGCTTTGAGCCCCTGCTCTGCTGTGTTCAAATGACCTCACTTGGCCTCTACCTCCTTGGAAATTGACCTCATTTTGCCTTTGGTTTTGAGGGAATTGACTTCATATACCCTCAGCCTCCTAGTAAATTGACTTCACTTAACTTCTGTTTTTAATTGAGTTTACCTCGTTTGACCATTGGCTGTATTGAATGACCTTACCTGACCCCTGTCAATGAAAGCTGATGCCACAATTGTCCTCTACTGCAGCTATGAAAATGATGACCCCGTGGCCTACAATATAAGAATGATGACCCCGTGTGACCTATAAGAATGGTGAACCCCTGTGACCTATTAGAATGATGACCCCGTGTGACCAATACGAATGATGACCCCGTGTTACCTATAAGAATGAAGACCCCGTGTGACCTACTGTATTAGAATGAAGACCCCGTGTAACCTATAAGAATGATGACCCTGTGTTGAGGGAGATGAGAGAGACAATATTTCTGGCCACTACTGGTGAGACACAAACACGAAACATTTTATTGACCTCACGGCAAGGGTCGTGTAGTAAGTATTACCTGGGATAGTCTGTTTACCTGTTTGTGTCTGTCTGTCTGTCTGTGTTGTTTGTATCTGTCGGTCTGCATTTGACTGTCTATCTGTCGGCTTATCTGTCTGTCTGTCTGTCTGTATGTGAGTATAAACTGACTTTCCTCAACCATTTGTGTATACAGTATTGACACATAACAGCCAGCCACTATTTTTGGCCATATATAGCAGTACTTTTGTTACTTTGGATATATTTACGCTTGAGGGTACAGTTGGATGGTTGAGGGTACAGGTGGATGGTTGAGGGTACAGGTGGAGGGTTGAGGGTACAGTTGGATGGTTTTGGGTACAGTTGGATGGTTTTGGGTGCATTGGATGGTTGAGGGTACAGGTGGGTTGAGGGTACAGTTGATGGTTGAGGGTACAGGTGGATGGTTGAGGGTACAGGTGGATGGTTGAGGGTACAGGTGGTGGGGTTGAGGTACAGTTGGGTGGTTGAGGTACAGTTGGATGGTTGAGGGTACAGGTGGATGGTTGAGGGTACAGGTGGAGGGTTGAGGTACAGTTGAGTGGTTGAGGGTACAGGTGGTGGTTGAGGGTACAGGTGGATGGTTGAGGGTACAGGTGGAGGGTTGAGGGTACAGTTGGATGGTTTGGGTACAGTTTGATGGTTTTGGGTGCAGTTGGATGGTTGAGGGTACAGGTGGTGGGGTTGAGGGTACAGTTGGGTGGTTGAGGCCAGTTGGAGGGTTGAGGGTACAGGTGGTGGGTTGAGGGTACAGTTGGAGGGTTGAGGGTACAGGTGGAGGGTTGAGGGTACAGGTGGAGGGTTGAGGGTACAGGTGGAAGACTTACTCCATTGTCAACCAAAACCATTTCCCTAGCAAGATATTAGCTTGGGATCGCCGCTATACTGTAGGTAGAAGTTGGGCGAAAGTTCGTCTGGCTTCGCTCTCATTCTCGTGCAGGATGGGGGAAGTGCCTGGCGCTGGTGATTGCTCGTGCTGACTCGGTGATGAATCAATGAGGAGTAACTTGGTCGACGGCGAGGCTTCGTTAAGCTCTAACTTCTCGAATTGGGACAAAGACTCCATTAAGATTACTCTTGGGAGGAAGACTAGAGGGTGCTGTAAAAGACTCCAATCTGTTGTAAAAGACCTCAGACTGCATCAAGGACTTCAGACTACTGTAGAAGACTCCATATTGTTGTAAGAAACTCTAAATTTACAAAAGAATCACCCATCACTGCTGCAAAGAATTTAATTTGTTGTAAAGCAACTGCAATTAGCGCAGAAATCAAAATTGCTGTAAAAGACTCCACACTGCTTTAAATAAAAGCAAACACTCGTGCAAAAGACTCTGTTGACACTGGAGGAAAAAGTCGCAATACTTCTGCAAATGACTCGAGATTGCTGTGAAAGACTCGAGACTCCTTAACTAAACTCCCACAGAGACTTGTGCAGTAGACTCCTACAAGGTCTTGCGATTCCTTTCAAGGCCCGAGACTCCTGCAGTAGACCCCCACCTGCCTGCGACTTCCCTATGAATGGACCGTCACCATCTCGCGAGTGGCGGCCAGTGAATAGCTCTCGGGGTACTAACCACTGGCGGGCTGAATGGCCTGCGGGGGTCTGAAATGAATCTGAATCGCTTAAGAGCCTCGCCTGAGTGAGTGTCCATGTCATTAGTGAGGCGAAGGACCGCCAGGTGGTGGTGTGTGGTGGTGCAGGCCAGGTGGTGGTGTATGGTGGTGCAGGCCAGGTGGTGGTGTGTGCTGCAAGCCAGGTGGTGGTGTGTGGTGGTGCAGGCCAGGTGGTGGTGTGTGGTGGTGCTGGCCAGGTGGTGGTGTGTGGTGGTGCAGGCCAGGTGGTGGTGTGTGCTGGTGCAAGCCAGGTGGTGGTGTGTGGTGGTGCTGGCCAGGTGGTGGTTGTGCAGGCCAGGTGGTGGTGTGTGGTGGTGCACAGGTGGTGGTGTGTGGTGGTGCAGGCCAGGTGGTGGTGTGTGGTGGTGCACAGGTGGTGGTGTGTGGTGGTGCAGGTGGTGGTGGTGGTGCAGGTGGGTGATGGTGGTGCAGGCCAGTGGTGGTGTGTGGTGCTGGCCAGGTGGTGGTGTGTGGTGGTGCTGGCCGGTGGTGGTGTGTGGTGGTGCAGGCCAGGTGGTGGTGTATGGTGGTGGCCCAGGTGGTGGTGTGGTGGTGCCACAGGTGGTGGTGTGTGGTGGTGCTGGCCAGGTGGTGGTGTGGTAGTGCCCAGGTGGTGGTGTGTGTGCTGGTGCAAGCCAGGTGGTGGTGTGGTGGTGCCCAGGTGGTGGTGTGTGGTGGTGCTGGCCAGGTGGTGGTGTGTGGTGGTGCAGGCCAGGTGGTGGTGTGTGTGTGGCATTGCAGTGTGGTGGTGCACCAGGTGGTGGTGTGTGGTGGTGAGGCCAGTGGTGGTGTGTGGCAGGCCAGGTGGTGTGTGGTGGCACAGGTGGTGTGTGTGCAGGCCAGGTGGTGGTGTGTGGTGCCCAGGTGATGTGTGGTGCAGCCAGGTGGTGGTGTGTGGTGGTGCGCCAGGTGGTGTGTGGTGTGCAGGCTGTGGTGGTGCAGGCCAGGTGGGGTGATGTGTGGTGGTGCAGGCCAGGTGGTGTGTGGTGGTGAGGCCAGGTGGTGGTGTGGAGGCAGGCCAAGTGGTGGTGTGTGGTGGTGCTGGTCAGGTGGTGGTGTGTGGTGGTGGCAGGTAGTGGTGGTGCAGGCCAGGTGGTGTGTGTGGTGGTGCAGGCTGGTGGTGGTGTGTGGTGGTGCAGGCCAGGTGTGGTGGTGCAGGCCAGGTGGTGGTGTGTGGTGGTGAACGCAAGTGGAAGTGTGTAGGCCTGTCAGGTGGTGGTGTTTGTATAGTCCAGCCAGATGGTGTGGAGTAGCCAGATGGTGGTGGAGAGCCAAGTGGTGGTGTGGAGTAGCCAGATGGTGGTGTGGAGTAGCCAGATGGTGGTGTGGAGTAGCCAGATGGTGGTGTGGAGTAACCAGGTGGTGGTGTGTGTGGAGTAACCAGGTGGTAGTGTGGAGTAGCCAGGTGGTAGTGGAGTAGCCAGATGGTGGTGGAGTAGCCAGATGGTAGTGTGGAGTAGCCATATAGTAATATGGGGCGAAGATTGTTTGTGTTAACCTGGTAGTGTATGTGGCATATGTGGGTCAGGTGGTGTGGGTCTGGTGGTGGTTGTGTGAGTCGGGTGGTGGTGTGGGTTAGGGTAGTGTGTGGATCAGGTGTTGGTCAGTGTGTGGGTCAGGTGGTGTGGATCAGGTGGTGGTGGTGGTGTTGGTCAGGTGGTGTGTGGGTCAGGTGGTGTATGGATCAGGTGGTGGTGTGGGTCAGGTGGTGTGTGGGGCCCAGCAGGAGCAGTTGTAAAGGCACACCAGTGATGAGGTCCTAGCAGGAGAAGCAGTGAGGGACCAGGGGCAGTAGAGAGGGACCAGCAGGAGAAGCAGTGAGGGACCAGCAGGGGCAGTAGTGAGGGACCAGCAGGGGCAGTAGTGAGGGACCAGCAGGGGCAGTAGTGAGGGACCAACAGGGGGCAGTGAGGGACCAGCAGGGGCAGTGGTGAGGGACCAGCAGGGGCATTAGTGTGAGGGACCAACAGGGGCAGTAGTGAGGGGCCCAGTGGGAGCAGCTGTGAGGGACCAGTAGGAGCAGCGGTGAGGGCCCAGTAGGAGCAGCGATGAGCCAGTAGGAGCAGCGGTGAGGGCCCAGTAGAGCAGCGGTGAGGGCCCAGTAGAGCAGTGAGGGCCTAGTGGGACCCAGTAAGAGCAACGGTGAGGGGCCAGTAGGGCAGTGGTGAGGCCCAGTAACAGCAGCAGTGGGGGCCAAGTAGGAGCAGCGGTGAGGGGCCAGTAAGAGCAGCAGTGAGGGCCCAGTAAGAGCAGCGGTGAGGCCCAGTAGGAGCAGCGGTGAGGGGCCCAGTAGGGCAGTGGGGGCAGCAGGAGCAGTGGTGAGGGCCCAGTAGGAGCAGCGGTGAGGGCCCAGTAGAGCAGTGGTGAAGAGCCCAGAAGTGGGAGCAGCGGTGAGGAGGAGCCCAGTAAGAGCAGTGGTGAGGGGCCAAGTAGAGAGGCAGGGTGAGGGCAAGTGGGAACGGCGGTGAGGGGCCCAGTGGGGCAGCAGGTGGGGGCCCAGTGGGAGCAGTGGTGAGGGGCCAGAGTGGGAGCAGCGGTGAGGGACCCAGTGGGAGCAGTGGTGAGGGCCAAGTAGGAGCAGCAGTGAGGGGCCAAGTGGAGCAGCGGTGAGGGCCCAGTAAGAGCAGCAGTGAGGGCCAAGTAGGAGGGCAATGGGGCAAGTAGGAGCAGCGGTGAGGGCCCAGTGGGGCAGTGGTGAGGGGCCAAGTAGAGCATGGTGAGGGACCCAGTGGGGAGCAGTGGTGAGGAGCCAGAAGTAGAGCAGCAGGTGAGGGCCAAGTGGGAGCAGCGGTGAGGGCCCAGTGGGAGCAGTGGTGAGGGCCAGGTAGGAGCAGCGGTGAGGACCCAGTGGGAGCAGTGGTGAGGCCAAGTAGGGCAGCAGTGAGGGACAAGTAGGAGCAGTGGTGAGGGCCCAGTAGGAGCAGCAGTGGGGCCCAGTGGAGCAGTGGTGAGGGGCCAAGTAGGAGCTGCGTGAGGGGGCCCAGTAGAGCAGTGTGTGAGGGCCCAGTAGGAGCAGCAGTGAGGGGCCCAGTAGGGAGCAGTGGTGAGAGCCAAGTAGGAGGGCAGTGGGGGCCCAGTAAGGCAGTGGTGAGGCCCAGTGGGGCAGCAGTGAGGGGCCCAGTAGGAGCAGCGGTGGGGCCAAGTGGGAGCAGCAGTGAGGACCCAGTGGGGAGCAGTGGTGAGGGCCAAGTAGGAGCAGCAGTGAGGCGAAGTAGGAGCAGTGGTGAGGGGCAAAGAGTAGGAGCAGCGGTGAGGGCCCAGTAGAGCAGTGGTGAGGGGCCCAGTGGGAGCAGTTGAGGGGCCCAGTAGAGCAGGTGGTGACGGCCAAAGTAGGAGCAGCGGTGAGGGCCCAGTGGAGCAGTGGTGAGGGCCCAGTAAGACAGCGGTGAGGCCCAGTAGGAGCAGTTGTGAGGGCCCAGTGGAGCAGTGGTGAGGGGCCAAGTTGGGCATGGTGAGGCCAAGTAGGAGCAGCAGTGAGGGCCAGAGTAGGAGCAGCGGTGAGGGGCCCGTGGGAGCAGTGGTGAGGGCCAAGTAGGAGCAGTGGTGAGGCAGTAACAGCAGCGGTGAGGGCCAAGTAGGAGCAGGGGGCAAAGTAGGAGCAGCGGTGAGAGCCCAGTAAGAGACAGCGGTGAGGGCCAAGAAAGCAGTGGTGAGGACCAGTGGGGCAGTGGTGAGGGCCAAGTAGGAGCAGCGGTGAGGGGCCAAGTAGGAGCAGTGGTGAGGGCAAAGTAGAGCAGCGGTGAGGGCCCAGAAGAGCAGTGGTGAGGCCAAGAGCAGCGGTGAGGGCCCAGTAGGAGCAGTGAGGCCCAGTGGGAGCAGTGGTGAGGCGCTGAGCAGCGGTGAGGCCAAGTAGGGAGCAAGGGTGAGGGCCAAGTAGGAGCAGCGGTGAGGGGCCAAGTAGGAGCAGTGGTGAGGCCAAGTAGGAGCAGTGGTGAGGCCCAGTAACAGCAGCGGTGAGGCCCAGTAAGAGCAGCGGTGAGGGCCAAGTAGGAGCAGCGGTGAGGACCAGTGGAGCAGTGGTGAGGAGGCCAAGTGAGAGCAGCAGTGAGGCCAAGAGAGCAGTGGTGAGGGCAAAGTAGAGCAGCGGGAGGCCCAGTAAGAGCAGTGGTGAGGGGCCAGTAGAGCAGCGTGAGGTCCCAGTAAGAGCAGCGGTGAGGGCCCAGTAGGAGCAGCGGTGAGGGCCCAGTAGAGCAGCGGTGAGAGCCCAGTAGGAGGAGCGGTGAGGGCCCAGTGGAGCAGCGGTGAGGCCCAAGTAGGGAGCAGCAGGGGCCCAGTAAGAGCAGCGGTGAGGGCCCAGTAAGAGCAGTGGTGAGGGCCAAGGGAGCAGCGGTGAGGGCCAGTAGGAAAGTGGTGAGGCCCAGTAAGAGCAGCGGTGAGGGGCCAGTAGGAGCAGCGGTGAGGGCCCAGTAAGAGGAAAGCGGCGAGGCCCAGTAGGAGCAGCGGTGAGGGCCCAGTAGGAGCAGCGGTGAGAGCCAAGTAGGAGGAGCGGTGAGGCCCAGTAAGAGCAGTGGAGGGCCAGGAGCAGCAGTGAGGGCCCAGTAGGAGCAGCGGTGAGGGGCCAGTAGGGAGGCAGGGTGAGGGCCCAGTAGAGCAGTGGTGAGGGCCACAGGAGCAGCAGAGGGCCCAGTAGGAGCAGCGGTGAGGCCCAGAAGCAGTGGTGAGGGCCAAGGAGCAGCGGTGAGGGGCCCAGTAAGAGCAGCGGTGAGGGCCCAGTAGAGCAGCGGTGAGGGCCCAGTAGGAGCAGCGGTGAGGGCCCAGTAGGAGCAGCGGTGAGGGCCAAGTAGGAGCAGCGGTGAGGCCCAGTAAGAGCAGCGGTGAGGCCCAGTAGGGACAGTGGAGGGCCCAAGTAGGGAGCAGCAATGAGGGCCCAGTAGGAGCAGCAGGAGGGCCCAGTAGGAGCAGCGGTGAGGGCCCAGAAGAGAGGGGGCCTGTGGAGCAGCGGTGAGAGCCCAGTAGGGAGCAGCGGTGAGGGCCCAGTAGAGCAACGGGAGGGTCCAGTAGAGCAGCGGTTAGGGCCGGAGCAAGGAAGGCCCAGGCAGCAGCCCAGGAGCAGCGGTGAGGGCCCGTAGAGCAGCGGTGAAGGCCCTAGAGCAGCGGTGAGCCCAGTAGGAGAAGTGAGGCCCGGGGCGATGAGGAGTGGAGAGGCAGGGACGGACCTGTAGCGACGGCGTGGGTCGAGAGGATCAATACGGGCAGCAGGGCTTCTCCACACACACACACACACACACACACACACACACGCACACGCCCACCTTCCACTTACTACTACTACTACAACGACACCACCCCATCACACCTCCATCAAGTGCCTGAAAATACTGCAGGGTAATGAGAACAGGACCCCCCCCTTGCCTGCAGGAGGGGACCGAGACCTTCAAGAGGCCAGGAGGTGCGGAAGGAGGGAGGGAAGGTTCACGGTCTATGGCCCAAGACACGCTCCTGGCTCCACAGACACGCTCCTGGCTCCACAGACACGCCCTGGCCCACAGACGCGATCCTGGCCCACAGACACGCTCCTGGCCCACAGACACGCACCTGGCCCACAGACATGCATTTAGCCCAGAGACGCGTTATGGCCCACAGACGCAGGTATTAGGGCCCAGCCCACTCCCTGGCCCACAGACACGCTTCTGATCCACAGACACGCTCCTGCCCCAGACACGCTCCTGGCCCACAGACACCGCCCGTCCCACAGGCACGCTCCTGGCCCACAGGCACGCTCCTGTCCCACAGGCACGCCCTGTCCCACAGGCACGCTCCTGGCCCACAGGCACGCTCCCCCCACAGGCGCACTCCTGTCCCACAGGCACGCCTCCTGTCCCACAGGCACGCCTGGCCCACAGACACGCTCCCTCCACAGGCACGCCTGGCCCACAGGCGCACTATTAGGCACACAGTCGCACCTGGCCCACCAGACACGCTCCTGGCCCACAGACACGCTCTGTCCCACAGGCACGCTCCTCTCCCCACAGGCGCCGCCCGGCCCACAGGCGCACCACAGCACAGCCGCACCTGGCCAACAGACACGCCTGGCCCACAGGCACACTCCTGGCCCACAGGCGCACCCACAGCGGCCACAGTCAGCGCACCTGGCCCACAGACACGCCCTGTCCCACAGCACGCCTGGCCCACAGGCACGCTCCTGGCCCACAGGCACGCTCCTGGCCCACAGGCACGCCTCCCACAGGCACGCCCTGGCCCACAGGCGCACTATTAGGCACACAGTCATGCACCTGGCCCACAGGCGCGCACAGGGCCCTGACGCGCCATATTAGGCCCACAGACACGCTCCTGGCATAGAAGCCCGCTGTGACGCCGCATAGCCTGCGGCACGCGCTATTAGGCCCACAGACACGCTACTAGGCCCACAGACGCGCTATTAGCCCACAGACGCGCTTATTAGGCCCACAGACGCGCTATTAGGCCCACAGACGCGCTTATTAGGGCCCACAGACGCGCTTGAGGCCCACAGACGCGCTATTAGCCCACAGTCACGCTACAAGCCCACAGACACGCTCTTGGGACAAGAGACACGCTCCAGGCCCACAGACACGCCCTGGCCTACAGGTACGCCTCCTGGCCTACAGTCACGCTCTTCTGGCTCACAGTCACGCTCCTGGCCCAGAGTCATGCTTCTGGGCCCGAGTCATGCTTCTGGCCCGGAGTCATGCTTCTGGCCCGGAGTCATGCTTGGCCCAGCAGCCTGGCCCGAGGCCATGCTCTGCCCTGGAGTCATGCTTGGCCCAGGAGTCATGCTTGGCCCAGAGTCATGCTTCTGGCCCGAGTCATGCTTGGCCTGGAGTCATGCTTGGCCCGGAGTCATGCTTGGCCCGGAGTCATGCTTCTGCCCAGAGTCATGCTTCTGGCCTGAGTCATGCTTCTGGCCAGAGTCATGCTTCTGGCCCGGAGTCATGCTTGGCCTGGAGTCATGCTTGGCCCGAGTCAGCGTTTGGCCCCGCAGTCATGCTTCTGCCCAGAGTCATGCTTGGGCCCGGAGTCATGTTGCACCGAGTCATGCTTGGCCCGAGTCATGCTTCTTGGCCCAGAGTTTCTGGCCCAGAGTCATGCTTCTGGCCCAGAGCTCATGCTTGGCCCGAGTCATGCTTTCTGGCCCGGAGCGAGGCTTGGCCCAGAGTCATGCTTCTGGCCCGGAGTCATGCTGGCCAGAGTCATGCCTGGTCCGAGTCATGCTTCTGGCCTGAGTCATGCTTCTGGCCCAGAGTCATGCTTGGCCCGAGTCATGCTTCTGGCCCCGAGTCATGCTTGCCTGGAGTCATGCTTCTGGCCCGGAGTCATGCTTCTGGCCCGGAGTCATGCTTCTGGCCTACAATCACCTGGCCCACAAACAGACACACATCTGACCTACTGAAGGAATGTTTTTGTTGTTGTGTTTTCCAGTCATACACTTAACACTCAAATGAGGCAGGCGGGAAGACAGGCGGGGTATGGTGGGAGTGTCTCCGTGTGGTCGGTACTTGAGGTAATCACATGCAATCTCCAGTTACGGGAGGTTAACGACAAGGGTTAACTCCGGGTTGTGTATTATACGTGTGGCAGCAGAAGGTGGGTCGTGGTGAGGAGGTGGAGGAGGAAGAGGGTCGTGGTGAGGAGGTGGAGGAGGAAGAGAGTCGTGATGAGGAGGTGGAGGAAGAGAGTCGATGAGGAGGTGGAGGAGGAAGAGGGTCGTGAGGAGGTGGAGGAGGAAGAGGGTCGTGGTGAGGAGGTGGAGGAGGAAGAGAGTCGTGATGAGGAGGTGGAGGAGGAAGAGAGGAGGTGGAGGAGGAAGAGAGTCGGATGAGGAGGTGGAGGAGGAAGAGGGTCGTGAGGAGGTGGAGGAGGAAGAGTCGTGGAGGAGGAGGTGGAGGAGGAAGAGGGTCGTGATGAGGAGTGGAGGAAGAAGAGGGTTGTGAGGAGGTGGATGAGGAAGAGGGTCGTGGTGAGGAGGTGGAGGAGGAAGAGGGGATGAGGAGGTGGAGGAGGAAGAGGGTCGTGATGAGGAGGTGGAGGAGGAAGAGAGTCGTGATGAGGAGGTAGAGGAGGAAGAGGGTCGTGAGGAGGTGGAGGAGGAAGAGAGTCGTGATGAGGAGGTGGAGGAGGAAGAGGGTCGTGATGAGGAGGTGGAGGAGGAAGAGGTTTTGAGGAGATGGATGAGAAGAGGGTCGTTGAGGAGGTGGAGGAGGAAGAGGGTCGTGGTGAGGAGGTGGAGGAGGAAGAGGGTCGTGGTGAGGAGGTGGAGGAGGAAGAGGGTCGTGGTGAGGAGGTGGAGGAGGAAGAGAGTCGATGAGGAGGTGGAGGAGGAAGAGAATCGTGATGAGGAGGTGGAGAGGAAGAGGGGTGAGGAGATGGATGAGGAAGAGGGTGAGGAGGTGGAGGAGGAAGAGGGTCGTGGTGAGGAGGTGGAGGAGGAAGAGGTCGGGTGAGGAGGTGGAGGAGGAAGAGGGTCGTGGTGAGGAGGTGGAGGAGGAAGAGAGTCGTGATGAGGAGGTGGAGGAGGAAGAGAATCGTGATGAGGAGGTGGAGGAGGAAGAGGGGTCAGAGGAGGTGGATGAGGAAGAGGGTCGGTGAGGGGAGGTGGAGGAGGAAGAGGTCGGATGAGAAGGTGGAGGAGGAAGAGGGTCGTGAGGAGGTGGAGGAGGAAGAGGGTCGGTGAGGAGGTGGAGGAGGAAGAGGGTGGTGAGGAGGAGGAGGGAGGTGGAGGAGGTGGAGGAGGAAGAGGGTCGTGATGAGGTAGAAAAGAGGTGAGTGGTGAGGTGAGGAGCGTGTCACCTCACCACCACCATCACCACTTCCTGCGGTGGAGGGCACCAGGAGAGGGCGCTAAGGACGGGGGGTGTGAGGAGGGTAGTGTGCACCCCCTCACCGAGCAGCTGAGGGGAACTTAGGGGCAAAACCTGGCGTAGGGTGAGGACAGGAAGGTACTCACTGCTTTTCCTCTCACGACTCAACTGAGGGAGAAAGGGAGGGTAGCGTCTGTCACCTCATATCACTTTTCTTCAAACATCTGAGGGGAAAAAGAGGGTAGAGTGATGTAGGTGTTCACGTCGTAACTCAGTACTCGGCAGAGGGGAAAAGTGAGGGACCTAGGGAGGTTTTTTTTAGTTTTAGTTCAACAAATTTATTGACAAAGCTGTAGTACAGTTTGCCTATTCTGAGCAAATTAAATAACAAAGAAATACATCATATTCATTAGCAGTATATATAGGTCAGAGCCATGTGGGTGATGTCACTGTTCACTGCCATGCAAGACAGAGGTTCATATACATTGGACGTCATATTCTAATTGAATATTAATCAGTGTGGGCCAGCAGCAAATTTGGGATAAACAGCAAGAATGTCCTCAAGCACCCCCGATTCAATGTAGTAATTACAAAGTTCATGTTACAATAAACCAGGTGGCCTAAAATCTTTGACAGTGTCTCATTCAATAATATAGTGTTCAAGTGTATGCTTTAAAGGTTTATCACAAAGTGTACATGCTGAGTGTTCCGGTATGGGTACAGCGTTACTAACTTGCCAGGAGTGTCTGTATCCTAGCCTAATTCTGGCCACAGCTACATCACATTGTCTGGTCCTGTCCTTGTGCTGACCATACCGGTACCTCTCGTCACAAAATTTGTCATATTTACTAATACTACAACTGCCAGGTCTCTCTGCATTTCTCAGTTCTTCTAGATCAGAGTTCATGATTCTGACTTGAATGTTTTTAAGTACAGCATTTGACAGGCCAAGGTCACGGTCAACATTTTCTTTCTTACATGCCTCATTAGCGAGTCTATCAGCACGGTCATAATACCTAATTCCAACATGGGACGGAATCCACACAAATTTGATACGAGAGTTGTTCTCATTGGCAGTTATCACATTTCTTTTAATATCACATACAAATTTAGACATAGAACCTGACGGACTGTTCGTTGATTTCAAAGCAGTCTGAGAGTCACAGATTATCACCCCGTTGTATATTCATAATATATCTTAGCAAACTGCCCATCTGAGGGGAAACTTGTGGAGCTAAAAGATGAGGGTATTTTTTTCTCGAGTAGAATAGACGTTTGAGGGGAAATTGTATGAGGTATGGAGGAGAGGTGGGAAGTGAGGGGAGACTTAAAGTGATGCCATCCACCCAGCCATCCATCCACCACATACCATCCCACCCACCCACGCCACCCTCCATCCCACCCACCCCTTACACCATCAACCACCCACTATACCACCCACCCACCCACCCACCCACCCATGCCACCCTCCCATGCCACCCTCCAAGTCACACACATTATTTATCTTAGGGTAAATGTCTCACGGGTCGGCATAATAGACCAGTCACATATATAAGACAAATGGATACTTCCTTAACGTCAGGTAGAGAGAGGACCAGATGTGTGGGTGACGGGTTAAAGGCAATTAATATATGTAGCTTCAGGGGTAGTTATATATGTGGCTTCAGGTAGTGTTATATATGTGGCTTCAGGGAGTGTTATATATGTGGCTTTAGGGAGTGTTATATATGTGGCTTCAGGGAGTGTTATATCTATGGCTTCAGGGAGTTATATATGTGGCTTCGGGGAGTGTTATACATTTGTATATGTGGTTTCAGGGAGAGTTATATATGTGGCTTCAGGGAGTGTTATATATATGTGGCTTCAGGGAGTGTTTTGTCAGTCACAAAATAAAGGGAGAGAGGGAGGGAGGGGTGACACTTCCACCAACACTCCCTTCCCTCAACGTCTCTCCCTCCCGACTCTTTCTCCCTCTCCGTAACCACCTCTCCCTTCATACTTTTCTCCCTCTGTTTTGCCACATCTTCCTTTTCTCCTCCTCCTCCTCTTCCTCCTCCTCCTATCCCTTCTCCTCCTTTTCTCCTCTTCATTGACGGATAATAATTGTAAATCAATAGGAATAGAGTGATTAGTTGGTGTGTGTGTGTGTGTGTGTGTGGCACCTCTCTCTCTCTCTCTTTCTCAGATACACAGTAACTATAGTAAGTGCCTCTGATATTTTCCACTTAAGTTATCTCTCACTAAGAGACTAAGTACCATTGTGTATCTCTGTACAGTTGAGCTCTTAACACAATGGACTGCTCTTAGTGGTGTCCCATCTGTCACCAAGGAAGTAATTAAAGCGAAAATTAAAACAAAACAAAATCTTTAAACGCTTTACAACTTTTTATCGAATATTTTGGGGTTGAAAAATAGAAACTTCGTCATTCGGCATCTAACATTTCCCAAGTGGCTGATGACGTCAGACTAGACACCAAACACTCAAGTGGTCGACTATATAAAGGTTCCTTGTCGTCCCTTCTTATCAGCTCCCGGGGTAAAGTATTGCTGATAGTTATATACACAAGGTTTTTTTTTGTCTGGTGTTTAGGACATATTTTTAGGACAAATAAAACTATGAAATATATATATATATATTGTATATAAAATAGTTATAATTTAAGTGCAGAATATAAGAGTCCTTTTAAAGTGTTTGAGATGGTCAAAGGTGACTTGAGAGAGGAAGGGCAGAGGAGTACATTGTCATCCAAAATTAAATTGTCTAAAAAAAGAGCAGCTATTTAAGGATTGTTGTATATATAAATAGGTCCTTCGTTACAGAGATTCTCATACAACGAAAGAAATCAAGTTTTTATCCATTATAAGGTAAATAAAGGAGATTTGGAATGTGGGAAAGTGCTCAGAGGAGAGAGAGAGAGAGAGAGAGAGAGAGAGAGAGAGAGAGAGAAAAACACCAATAGGTCGCCTGTCTACATTTGTCTCTCCTGTGTGTGTGTGTGTGTGCTCACCTGTGTTGATGACCCACCTCGACACGCTGAACACGCCACTACTGTATATATTATCAATTAGTCGGTCAGTCGGTCGGTGAGTGTCAGTCCGTCATTTAGTCAGCCAGTCAGTTCGCTAGTCAGTCAGTCAGTTTGCTAGTCAGTTAGTCATTTATCTAGTCAGTCAGTCAGTTAGTCAGGAATTAACAACTAGCTGACAGAGAAAATAGTCACGACTCACCTTGAAGCGTCAGCCCACAACTTCATCATCAACCGTTGACCCCACATATCTCCTACGTTGGTCTCCTAGCGTCTCCGAGCATCTACCAAGTTTTTGCTCCGCTGTCTCAATGCCCACTCCCCACTCCCCCACTCCCCAACGTCTCTCAGCATCTCTTAGTTTATCCCAGGGTCTCCCAGCGTCTCCTAGCGTCTCCCAGCGTCTCCCAGGTTACCACTCCGCTGTCTTGATGTCTAGGCTAGACACCTCATAAGGGCGTCCACCCTCTTGAGCACATAAAGTATTCAGCTCTTTGTTATAAGACGACAACTACCTCCAGGCGGTGCGTGACTCCTCCTCCTTACCCTCATCTCCTCTCCTCACCCTCCCACTCCCTCTCTCCCCTACCCCTCACCTCCCCTACCCTCACCCCTACTCTCCCCACTCCCTCTCCACCCTCTCCCCACTCCCCCGTCCCACTCTGCCCCACCCTCCCCACCCTCTTAATTCTCCACCCCCTCTCCCCCATCTCCCCACTTATCCTCCCCCCTCCCCACCCCATCTCCCCACCCCCTCCCTGCATCTCTCACCTCCTCACCCTCCCCATCTCTCTCACCCACCTCCCTCACTTCTCCCTACCCCTCCCCACTCCTACTCCCCACTTATCCCTCTCAACCCCCTCATTCTAACTCCTTTCTCCCACCCCCTTTCTCCTTACTCCCCCTCTCCCTCATCTCCTTCATTCCCCTCTCCTTACCCCTCTCCCCTTACCCTCCCTCTCCACTCCCCATACCCCTCACCTCCCTTCCCTTACTCCCTCACACCCCAACCCTCCCATCCTCTCCCTTACCCCCCTCACCCTAACCCTCCTCATCCTCTCCCTTCTCCACCCTCACCGCCTCACCTCCCTCTCTTGTCCTGAAGTTGAATTTGGCGAGGCAGTGACTTGACGGCGGGGTGGTGATCATCTGGCGGTTGAGTGACCTAACCTAACCTAACTTAACCTTTCCTTACATAACCTAACCTTACCTTACATAACCTAACCTAATCTAACTTAACCTTTCCTTACCTAACCTCACCTAACCTAACAATACCTTACCTTACCTTACCTTACCTTACTTTACCTTACCTACTGTACATGTTCGTTTTGCCGTCCATAATATTTAGTCAGATTTTGACCAGTACCGGGTCATGTTAAAAGTCCAGTACTGGGTCATGTTAAAAGTCCAGTACTGGGTCATGTTAAAAGTCCAGTACCGGGTCATGTTAAAAGTCCAGTACCGTGTCATGTTAAAAGTCCAGTACTGGGTCATGTTAAAAGTCCAGTACCGGGTCATGTTAAAAGTCCAGTACCGGGTCATGTTAAAAGTCCAGTACTGGGTCATGTTAAAAGTCCAGTACCGGGTCATGTTAAAAGTCCAGTACCCAGATTCTTAATAGGTTCGTACGCTTAACATTGGTCGTAAGTCAGGATGTAAGAGAATACCTTACTTATTAAACCACAGAAAATCGTTCCAAAAAAATTTAATTAACTTTGTATCGAATGAAGAGTAACTTATTTCACCTGACAATTAAACACCCCGACATTATTTTGGGGGGTTGGTTTAGGTTAGGTTAGGTTAGGTTAGGTTAGGTTTGATTATGTTAGGCTAAGTTAGATCAGGTGTGGATTAGTTGGTTAGGTTATTCTTCATTAGGTTTGATTAGATTAAAGTTAAGGTGATTAATCTTAAGTTGAAATAACCTGGGGGGGCTATTCTTCATGTCATCTTTAAGAGTCTACCTTAACTAGAGACATTAACTTAGCACTAGTTAGGAGACAAAGTTAACCTCGAAAGTGAAGCTCATTATAATTCCTATGTTATGTTTGGACTATAGGTAAAGATTCATAGATCTTTACTTATGAGGAATGTTGATCGTGGGAACTTTTGAAAATTGCATCCATCAATATTTTTCAGGCAAGATGATGGTGATGATGATGACGGTCAAATGCTTCACTTTGCTGACCCAATTTTAGGATTTTATGGTCCGGGCGTGGGCAGCCTTCCTTTACCCCACGTAGGCAATACTATCAAATAACTGTTTCACGATCATTTAAAGCAACCTGTACATAAAAGCACTAATGTCAATCAACCCCCATATTTAACATATATATTTACCAAACAACAAAGTCTACTCTTTAATTAAAATCACAACAAAAACTTTGAGCCACTGGACATGACTTTTTTTTTAATATGAAAACAACTGCAGATGAATTTAGAGGAGAATGACTGGATATAGCCTGAAGGTGTACTCTGCCGTCACTGAGCCTTACAAGGAGGGGAACTTTACACATATAAGATGATTTCCATCTCGTCTCACGGCCAAATCCGGAATGGAATGGGGATTCTTAAAGAGGACGAGGAGAAAGGCGACGAATAGCGAGGGCGACGAATAGCGAGGGCGACGAATAGCGAGGGCGACGAATAGCGAGGAGTATGAAAATTCTTGTTGCCTTGTTTACGGTTGACGACCTCAGTGTCGGAGCAGCGGAGGTGGATCACCCTGACGAAGACTTATACTGGAGTCATGAGAGATAAGGAAGTAAATAACAGGGACTGAGGAAGTAGGAACTATGAAGAGACCGAGAAAGATAAGAAATTAGATAAAAATAGATACTGTAAAAGCAAGAAAATAAGAAATGAATACAGAAAACGTGAAAAAAAAACAACCAAAAAAAGCACCACGAAAAATTAATAAAAAAACCCAGACTAAAACAGTTAAGAAATGGAAGACCATGAAGGGTAAGAAACGTTAACAACAAATTCAGTTAAAGAACAGTTCTCGGCTTGACTACTGGTGAAAAAGGCAGATGAGATGACCCAGTTAAACCTGCTCTTCAGGGCCAGGGTGAGATAGACCTTTACCATAATGGAATGCGCCCTCAAGTAACAACTCAAAGGAAGCTTCACGAGCAGGACAAAGTTACATACAGTACAGTTTAGAAAAGTTAAAAGGAACTGCGTCTCTCTCTCTCTCTCTCTCTCTCTCTCTCTCTCTCTGCTGCGCTCTTGAGACGTTTCTTTGAAACATAGAGAGAGAGGGGGAGAGGTAGATGGATAGAGAGAGAGAGAGAGAGATAGATAGGTGGATAGAGAGAGGGAGAGATAAGTAGATAGAGAGATAGGTAGATGGATAGAGAAAGAGATAGGTAGCTGGACAGAGAGAGAGAGAGAGAGAGAGAGAGAGAGAGAGAGAGAGAGAGAGAGAGAGAGGAGGGAGAAATAAAGTGAAGGAGAAAGAGATAGAATGAAAGAGAGTGAAGGAGAGAGGATGAAGAATAAGTGAGTGTGAGTGTGTGACGGAGGGACTTGTGTATCCATGAACCTTCGTCCTCATCGTTGTGTGAGTGAGTGTATAGTAATAATAATAATAATAATAATAATAATAATAATAATAATAATAATAATAATAATAAACTGTTTATTAATAGAGTTGCAGCCGGTGGCTGAAAATATACAAACTTACATGTGATTTAGACATAATAATATACATTCAATACATTTACAGGGCTGTACAGTACATAAATCAGGAGTTGTTTATTATTTTAACAATAGATGGGATGGTGCTGTTCTTATATCTATCGGTGTGGGCTCTTATGGGCTGAATTTTGTTATAGTGGCGGACTGTGCGAGGTGGGTGGGGGACTGCCGGTGGCAGTAGGTGGCGATGACGAGGGTGTGTGTGTGTGTGTGTGTGTGTGTGTTTGTTTGTTTTTTTACGGGGATTAGCCCACCCGGGCACAGGTCACTGACCCACATCGGGACCTGGAGGGCGAAAATGTAATAATAATAATAATTCATAGTAAATAAATTTTATAATAAAAGTAAAATAAAATATTAATAGTAATAATAATAATAACAACACTGTGATAATAATAATAATAATAATAATAATAATAATTATAATACTACTACTAATAATAATAAATACAAAGAAATACAAGAATGCAAAAAATCAATAGTGAGCAACAATATATGTATGTTGTGTTGTCAAAGTAAGAGAAACAATTGAGACCCTGCAATTGTGTGTAAATGAGGCAGAAAGTCAGATCAGCAACCTGTGACTTGGTCACAATTTTCGTGATGCCATATGGCAGCAGGGTCTACCATTAGACAACACATTATGTTTCCAATATCTTCCCAGGTGGTAGTACCTCCCTGTTTGGTTGCTGCCTACTACCCATAGGGGTGTGTGTGTGTGTGTGTGTGTGTGTGTGTGTGTGTGTGTGTGTGTGTGTGTGTGTGTGTGTGTGTGTGTGTGTTGACCTCCCCTTCTCTTGGTGTTCCCTTCCCTTGGTCATTAACACAAGACTTAGTTCACATCAGGCTCACTTCTCTCCCATTCTTCCTATTCTCCTCATCTCCCACTCTCCTTATTCTTCCCACTCCTCCCTATTCTTCCCACTTCCTGATTCTTCCCACCTCCCCTATTCTTCCCACTCTCCCTATTCTCCCCACTCTCCCTATTCTCCCCACTCTCCCTATTCTTCCCACTCTCCCTATTCTCCCCACTCTCCCTATTCTTCCCACTCTCCCTATTCTCCCCACTCTCCCTATTCTCCCCACTCTCCCTATTCTCCCTATTATTTTCTTCCATCCTTAAGGTCTCTTGTATATGTAGGTACACATTACACAAAGCAGGGAGAGAAGATAATGCATGCGGGTGATGATGTGAGGGTAAGTAAGTCAGTCAGTCAGTCAGTCAGTTCAACACAAACAGGTCAGTAAGTCAATAAAAGTTATAAGGTTGTGTTATGTATGGCGGCGAAATGTAATGTGTAGAAATGTTGTTGTGTTGGGGTGTGTTGTGTTGTGTTATGTTGGTGGTGTGTTGGTGTGTGTGTGTGTGTGTGTTGTTGTGTTGGGGTGTGTTGTGTTGTGTTGTGTTGTTTTGGGGTATGTTGTGTTGGGGTGTGTTGTGTTGTGTTGTGTTATGTTGCGGGTGTGTTGTGTTGTGTTATGTTGCGGTGTGGTGTGTTATGTTGTTGTGTTGTGTTGTTTTGGGGTGTTGGGGTGTGTTGTGTTGTGTTGTGTGTGTTGTGTTGTGTTGTGTTGTATGTTGTTGTGTTGTGTTGTGTTGGGTTGTGTTTGGTTGTGTTGGTGTATGTGTGTTGTGTTGCGTGTGTTGGTTCTTTGTGTTGTGTTGTGTTGGGGTGTGCTGTGTTATGTCTCTGTTGGTTCGTTCTTTGTGTTGTGTTGGGGTGTGTGTGTTGTGTTGCGTTCTGTTGTGTTGCGTTCTTTTGTGTTGTGTTGTGGTGTGTTGTGTTGCGTTGTGTTGTGTTGTTGTGTTGTGTTGGGGTGTGTTCTGTTGTGTTGGGGTGTGTTGTGTTAGGGGTGTGTTGTGTTAGGGTGTGTTGTGTTGTGTTAGGGTGTTTTGTTGTGTTTGGTGTGTTAGTTCTGTGTTGTGTTGAGTTGTGTTGGGGTGTGTTGTGTCGTGTTGTGTTGTGTTGGGGTGTGTTGTGTCGTGTTGTGTTGTGTTGGGTGTGTGTTGTGTTAGTGTGTTGGTGTGTTGTGTTGTGTTGTGTGTGTTGTGTTGTGTTGGGGTGTGTTGTGTGTGTTGTGTCGGTCGTGTTGGGGTGTGTTGTGTTGTGTTGTGTTGGGGTGTGTTGTGTTGATTGTGTTGTGTCGTGTTGTGTTGTGTCGGATGTGCTGTGTTGTGTTGGGGTGTGTTGTGTTGGGGTGTGTTGTGTTGTGTTGTGTTGGGGTATGTTGTGTTGTATTGAGTTGTGTTAGTGTGTGTGTTGTGTTGGGGTGTGTTGTGTCGTGTTGTTTTGTGTTGTGTTAGTGTGTCGTGTTGTGTTGTGTTGGGGTTTGTTGTGCTGTATTGTGTTGTGTTGGGTTGTGTGTGTTGTGTTGGGGTGTGTGTGTTGTGTTGGGGTGTGTTGTGTTGTGTTGTGTTGGGGTTTGTTGTGCCGTATTGTGTTGTGTTGGGGTGTGTTGTGTTGTGTTGTGTCATGTTGTGTTGTAACAGGTTGTGATTTCCTTGTAATAATTCAGTAATTGTGATTGTGGTCCTTTGTTATTGTTATTGTGGTTTGTGTGGTTGTTGTTCTTGTTGTCGATGTGTCAGTTGTGTGTCGGGTGTGTTAGGTGTGTGTCAGGTATTTTTGTCAGGTGTGTGATGGATGTATTGGTGACATGGATAGAACAATTCTTTAGGGTATACGTTTTTCTGTGTAACTTAACCTAACCTAACCTAACCTTACAACCTAACCTAACCTTAACCTAACCTAACCTAACCTTACAACCTAACCTAACCTTACACCCTAACCTAACAACCTAACCCTACAACCTAACCTAACCTGACCTAACCTTACAACCTAACCTAACCCAACCATCGATATAGTCACCGGCCACACACTCCAACAACAAAAATAACAACAAGGGCAACAATAACAACAGTAAAAATAACCGCAAAAATGACAACAAAAACAATAATAACAACAGTAAATATAACAGCAAAAAGTAACAAGAGCAAATATAACACTAAAAATAACAAGAGGAACAATAATAACAACAAACTGTGGGTGTTGTTATCAGTAGTCTTCATTATACTCAACCCACTATAAGGCTCAGCCAAGATAAGGTTGACAAGGACTAAGAGAACGGCCGAGGAGGTCTCAGGTCTTCACACCTCTGTCGTCTACCAAGAAATATTTAGGAGAGACAGACCAGGGGAAGAAATTGCCTGGAACAGAAGAAACAAAGATTTTATTTTTATTTTTAAGAAAACATTACATTTGATATATACTTATATTGTGGTTTTATCTAGGGAGGGGATTTAAAGATCATCTATAATAAGAGTTATGGCCAGGAACAACGGAGGAACATACAGCCTCTCCCCATATCATATAAACATACGTGTTGAGTTCTGGACCTGGACCCATATAGAGTGCTGCTGCCCACGTCTTGACATGACCTTTTTCTGTATAACGAAGTTTATTGCAGTTCCAAATATACAGTTTGTGGGTGGAATAAAATGTTGGTTGAAATGTGTTCGATGTTGGTCCATGTCGATAATAAATATTCAACTGATATCAACATGGTTTTGTAACGAGAAATACAATTATCTGATTCATTGTGAAAATTAATAACTTCACCACTGTTACCAATACAACACCTTGGCTTTAGTTTACCTGAACATATCTTAAGTTTGTTCTTGTGCTGGAATATATATTTATATACACCAGGTACATCGTGTTCCATCTATAATAGATTTGAGGTAATTAAGCTTTAAAATGGGTCAAATAATTCATGGACACCTTATATAGTATATACTCATCTACAGTGCATACAATAATCAATACTGTTGGTTTATCCGGACAAACAGAGCGTGTCAGCAAAATGTAACCACGCGGCCTTTCAGATTTTAGTGAGGATCGCGTGTATGTGTGAGGTCTCCCACAAATGAGGACAATGTTGGTGTGGTATTATAAACCTTACTGGGACCTCCACGTACTATTTTTAAGACACGCTGTATAATTACAAGGCCGTAGTTAAATATATAACACAGGTACAGGAATTCCCATCAGTTGAGGTAATTACATAACTGGTTCCTTATATACGTATATAACAAACCAGCTTCATATAGTCATTACTACACGATGTAAAGTGTGTGTTCGTGTGTGTGTGCAAACTCGTGTTTTTTACGGTAAGTTCCTCGGCCACCGTGAAAGGCCAACTGAGATACAGGGATTAAATGTAACACATAATGTTCCTGTGTGTGTGTTTATTCTCTGGACTGCCGTAAGATTGTGTGGTCATCGCCAGTGTTCAAGATACAAGTGTGCGTTGTATTACTGGATGAGGTGACCAAGATTTACTATAAGTGTCTAATGGGTGGAGAACTGATAAACAAAGAAGGATCATTATTTTAACCGTATCTTATGTATTGATTTTGTGAGACCTATATTGCTTTTTTTTTTCACCAGCTCTTAATGATGCTTTTTGGTCGGGGTTGGTGGTGAAGGTTGGGTGGTGTACGGTTTGGTTACGTCACATTACGTTACGTTGTTAAGGTAGGTTAGGTTAGATTACATTAGGGTACTGTAAGTTACGTTAGGTTAGGTTACTTTAGGTTAAATTAAACTAGGTTAGGTTACATTAGGTAGGTTTGGTTAGGTTAGCTTAATTAGGTTACGTTACGTTACGCTAGCTGTGTGTGAACATTAGTATCAGTATTAAGGTCTACTCTTGGGGGCTGAAGGAACTCTCTCAGTCGGGCATCAGTCATCCTCGGTGATGAATTGAGGCAAGACCGAGTCGCTGGAGCGTTGGTTTTCCGTCTGGCAACTCTGCTTTAAAATTTGGGTTGCCCAGAAGGGTTTTATAGTCCTCCAGGGCTGCCAACCACCACCCCGCCCCCCACCCACCACCCTGTCACTAACCTCGGCACAAACGATAAAGCAGTCCTGGTCTGTTTGTCCGTATCTGTCTGTGGTCATCGTTTGATTCCACGGCGTCGACGATGAGTTTCTATGGGGGTGTCAGACATGGATGTTTATACCCAATAAAATTATATACAAGACCATGTAAAAATAATGCCGAATTTTTAACACGCAGCCATTAAAATCTGGGCAATCTTTCTCGATAATCTTGGCTGTTTAGGACGCGGGAGTTTTGTCTCTAATCGTCTCCTTGACATTTTAACAGCCAGTTGATTCGACGTCAAGAGATAACAATCATCAATCTATCAAATCCTGGACGTAAATGTTGACCCCGTTCGTACCCGGGCTGTTCGGGTCACCTAAAGATTAACCAACCGTAACGTTAACTTAATCTGATCCAACTTAAGCCCCAGGTAACGTTGGGGTGGTTTAAATTTCAGGTGAAATAAACTGAGGTGTCTAATCTTCAGGTGAAATAAGCTGGGGTGTCCAATCTTCAGGTGATCCGGCTAATCGTCTACGCTGAAGTATCCTTAAAGGTTCAGGTTGGGGGGGGGGGGCACACAAGCTGACAGGAGATTATCATCGTCACATTTCAACATGAAGCTGCCAGGTCTAAACATCTCAACCCTTCTGGTTCTTATTCACCAAACACGGAATCAAACACAAACAAACAGATGGACACAGGTTAGGGATTTCTCATAATTTTTATGCGGATGGTAAATACTTGTTTGTTTAAGATTTTTGTTGCCCCGTGGTTTTAGGGTCAGTGTTTGTGTGTTGGGAATGATGGTGAGTGTTTGTACTGGCGGTGGATAGGTTGAGAGGTTGCACGGGGGCTAATGAACGGATGCAGAAGTGTTGATGGGGTCCTGAATTTTAAATTGTTGTCTTGGGTAGAAACTACACTATAGTAAACAGTGCCTCAAGAACTCTGACCACTGAAACACGTAACAACAACAGTGTTGCGTATTTTTGTTCAGGTAAAGTCACGTGTAACACTCACTCCAAAAAATATCTTTACGATTTTGTGTGAGGCAAATTATGACACATCGGACGAAGGATTCTGACAACCCTACCGAGACAACAGGAGTCGCTGTGTTCACTTTTAAATTCATCGGACCTCTCCGTGTACACTGCTAGGTATAAGGAGTAACACTTTCATTATAAGGACTTTAATGTAAGGAGTTGGGATGTAAACGCAGGGAACTCAATCCTTTACAAGTTACAGAGACTTCAATAAAAGGTTTAAGCCATCAGTATTTGTTGCTGGACTTCCGTATAAAACTGCACGACTTCATTAATAGTTGCGGGACTTGGGTATAAAACCTTGTGATCCAGAAACGTGTTCGTGGATCCTGTTATAGTTAGCGGTGTTCTGTTCCTGTTATAGTTAGCGGTGTTTTGTTCCTGTTATAGTTAGCGGTGTTCTGTTCCTGTTATAGTTAGCGGTGTTCTGTTCTTGTTATAGTTACCGGTGTTTTGTTCTTATGGTTAGCGGTGTTCTGTTCCTGTTATAGTTACCGGTGTTCTGTTCCTGTTATAGTTAGCGGTGTTCTGTTCCTGTTATAGTTAGCGGTGTTCTGTTCTTGTTATAGTTACCGGTGTTTTGTTCTTGTTATAGTTAGCGGTGTTCTGTTCCTGTTATAGTTAGCGGTGTTCTGTTCCTGTTATAGTTTGCGGTGTTTTGTTCTTGTTATAGTTAGCGGTGTTCTGTTCTTGTTATAGTTGGCGGTGTTATGTTTTTGTTATAGGTAGCGGTGTTATGTTTTTGTTATAGTTAGCGGTGTTCTGTTCTTGTTATAGGTAGCGGTGTTATGTTTTTGGTATAGTTAGCGGTGTTATGTTTTTGTTATAATTAGCAGTGTTATGTTTTTGTTATAATTAGCGGTGTTATGTTTTTGGTATAGTTAGCGGTGTTCTATTTTTGTTATAATTAGCAGTGTTATGTTTTTGTTATAGTTAGCGGTGTTCTGTTTTTTGTTATAATTAGCGGTAGCAGTGTTATGTTTTGTTATAGTTAGTGTTCAGTTTTTGTTATAATTAGCGTGTTATGTTTCGTATAGTTACGGTGTTCTGTTTTTGGTATGTTAGCGGTGTTCTGTTCCTGTTATAGTTAGCGGTGTTCTGTTCTTGTTATAGTTACCGGTGTTTTGTTCTTGTTATAGTTAGCGGTGTTCTGTTCCTGTTATAGTTAGCGGTGTTCTGTTCCTGTTATAGTTTGCGGTGTTTTGTTCTTGTTATAGTTAGCGGTGTTCTGTTCTTGTTATAGTTAGCGGTGTTATGTTTTTGTTATAGTTAGCGGTGTTATGTTTTTGTTATAGTTAGCGGTGTTATGTTTTTGGTATAGTTAGCGGTGTTATGTTTTTGGTATAGTTAGCGGTGTTCTATTTTTGTTATAATTAGCAGTGTTATGTTTTTGTTATAGTTAGCGGTGTTATGTTTTTGGTATAGTTAGCGGTGTTATGTTTTTGGTATAGTTAGCGGTGTTCTGTTTTTTGTTATAATTAGCGGTGTTATGTTTTGGTTATAAATAGCAGTGTTCAGTAATGTTCTGTTCTTGTTATAATCATAATAAACCACTGTTGCTGCTGTGGTCTCGTGTCTGTGTTATGGAGGCAACAAGAAAGACACCCTAGATTTTATCACCAAGGCCGTGCACTGTACTACCACACCCAGAGTCAGTGGACCATAATCCTCTACTGTATTGATCATCGCTGTCTGCTGAGATGTTAGTGGCATATACCTACCTGCCAAGGTTCAGTTCTTATTTATTCTAGTTGTCACGATCTAAGTTCTAGAGGGACGGATGTACATACTGAAGGAGAAAGTGTATATGAACCGGCTGGTTAATTCCAAGTTAACCAGGTTGGTACATTTATATTATATTGGGCTTTAGTAACAAAACCCAATTGAAGTTTCTTCTGTTATTAAAAAGTATTGTTTGTATAATTCCTGAGTGTAGATCAACCGTAACTTCCACTATTTATGAGCGTGAAGAGAAAGGACGGCGGCTATGTAAATAGGCTGTATTATCAACGTCCGTTCGTTCGATGTAAGATTGTGAGTGAGACTCTGGTAGTGACCCATCAAGGAGAACGGAACAGGGCTTCTGTCCTCCTCGAGGGAAGACGGAGCCATCTACAGCGGTCTCAAATAACATCTTCCTCTAGCCAGGATATCGCTACTGCCCGCCTTAGGCCAGGAGCGATGTATTTTGCCTTTTACTCAGCATAATATAACGCAGCTTCCCGTGGGCACACCTTATCACGTGCACTGAACATGTCACCTCATAGCTAGTGGAAAGTTACAGGGGATGAATCAGTATATAAATCAAAAGTAATTAACCCATTTATATATGTCTTCTGTTTATGAAGCAAGGGCCATTACATATTAAAAATGCATCACGGTACAGTGTTTGATAAAAGTCGTCTTTCCTAGCTAAGACAACGGAGAAACTTATACTAGACAATAAAAAACAAAAGTAGATTTGTACTCTCACATCAATGTACTGTAATCAAAACACCTTGCTTTGTGCCGTCGTTCACTGGATGCAACGCGACGCCCAGGGTTTGGATGTGTTGCTCGCAGGGCGCTGTAAAGGAAATTACTTCCATGCATTTTATAGGGTGGCCCATGCACGGAGATGCCACGACCCCTGTATGACCCAGCTGCGCCACACCGGAACACGGACGTAAATGTTGTGTTGGAACAGAGTTCTACAACCCCTGTGGAGGGATATATTTGGGCTGTTTTTTTTACTGCTATGAAAGAGGCAGGTAAGTAAGTCAAGAGTTACACCCAAAATTACGTTGCAGTGTTGATGATAAATTACGGATATTTAAAAGAATATGATTTTTGTTTTCATTTTTACCTGACTGTAGGAAATAGGTCGTTCAACTTGTTACTCTTCCCCGCCCAGGATAAATCTTAACTCAGTTTTGATAGAGGGATCATGCCGGTGAGGTTGTATTTATAGTTAGTTTTGAACAAGTTTCAATCATGAAGGCTCTTAAATAAAATACAGGTAAACGAACCTCTGATTATAGCAATTCCTCGCCTGGCACCGTCATACAACCTCATGTTCATTAATTATGTAACAAAAGATCCATTCTGCTCCTCTAACGTGTCTATTCATTCACTGGTGCATCTACTCGCTGACTCACTCCCCCACTCAGTCACACACTCACTGCCCTTCACTCACACCCAGTCAATCCTCACTCACTATCCTATTCCTCCCATCCTATCATCCATCACTCAATCCACAGTCTTGTCTCCATTTTGCCCAAGAAATCACCTACGTATGCTGGTTCTAAGTTGATTCAAACAGTTATTCTACATATTGTTTTCTGTGTGTGTGTGTGTGTGTGTGTTATTTTTACCTTGGTCAATGACGTCATAACACCCCTGCTACACCTCGTAACTGAGACATATCTGAGTGCCTCTTAGTTTATCATATCAGCCTTGCGACTTATACACCTCTCGCCCTGATTGGTAGATTGGTCATCCCTACATCCTGGCCCTGATTGGTACAATAGTCACTGTTACACCTCCTGCCCTGATTGGTTCATTGGTCACCCCTTACACCCTGGACCTGATTGGTAGATTGGTCGCCCCTACACCCTTGTCCTGATTAGTACATTGGTTACCACTACACCTTGGCCCTGATTGCATTGGTCACCACTTCATACGCAGCCATTGTGACGTAACTGGTGTTTAAGCTATGACTGTCCATAAGAAATATAAACTGGTAATAAAAGGTAACGCTTGGTATTATAAATTTCCCATTCCCTAATTACAGTACTACCTAACAACCTCCATCTGTAGTAGCCCTGGTGACTATAAATGGCAGTCGTGTTAAACATGAAGGTATATTAACACTTGACTTGGCACGATTATGGCACAGCAGAACTTGTTATTTTATTTTGAGGCGCGGTGGCTGAGTGGTGACAGCGCTCGCCTCCTCTCCTGCTGTCTTCTTGTTCGATCCCCGGGTACTCCCAGTCTAACTAGCTGTAAATGGGTATGTAACTTTTCATTTTGGCAAGTGAGGATGGTCGAGTACAGTGCCGTCCACCATGTCTTCTTGTGAACTGAAACCTGAGTATACAGTATGTTGTATCCACACTGCTCCTAAACGAGCCACTATGCCTATGGGACTAACGCACTTTATTTTTTTCATCCGTACCTCTAAAGGAAAATACATAAATTGTCTCTAAAATTCAATGTTTTTCCTTTCAGCCAGACAAACATTTGTTTTTTCTTTGACGAATAAATTTCGTATCGCTGAATAATGATGATGTAGCGAAGCTTCTCCCCTGGCTTATGATAGCTGTTGCATACATGTACCTCGCACACTCATACCTCACACGCCTCTCACCACGCACACCACGCACCTCGCAAACCACGCACCTGACGCCATACACCTCTCACTTCACACACTTCACACCAAACACCACACATCTCAACCACCACTCAACTCACACCCCTCACACGCCCCACATCCACACACCACACACCAAGTACCGCCTAAAGCCACATTGATCCTGGGCGTGGCTTTGACCTAACCTTCACTGATTTTTAGCTTCTCTGTTCACGAAGAAAACGATCGACCCATTTCGTTGCCCCACTCACTGTCGTCATCGTTTGATGTTTGTTCATCCGTTTTTTCTTCGTCATCGTTCTTGTCATCAGTGTCGTAGTTTTTCTCTCCCTTGTTTTTCATTGTCACTTATTATCGTCGTTATCACGTCATCGTCGTTATCTTCGTTATCGCCACAACACCGTCACCGTCATCGTCATTTAAGGTCATGTTTAGGTAAGCAATGACAGATTGGTGTTTATTTCCTCTGACTGCTCTTGTTTTCCTTGTCAACAGCGAGTCCACCTGTCCAACCTTAATTAATCGGTAAGTCCTGATTGTGTGTGTGTGTGTGTGTGTGTGTGTGCGTGTGTGTGTGTGTGTGTGTGTGTGTGTGTGTGTAATGGTCAACAGGTGGGTTACTTGAGGATGGTGGTGGAGGAGGAGGGAGATGGTTGGATGGGAGTGAGTGTTGGAGGATGAGGAGGAGGAGGAGGAAGGTATATCCGGTAGGACCAAGATTCAAGGGTGACACTTCAGGACTCAAAGACCTCGACCTATTCCTCCACCTTTACACTCACGCCTGCAGAAGGAATTGCTTATTACATACCTCGTTTCTCCTCACTGTATTTTAACTCCTGCAGCAGTACCAGCACCTTCAGGGGGACGAGTACCCACACAGAGACCTCCTTCACTAATGACTATGGGTAATGAGAAAGAACTAACTACTGTACCACTGATCTACAACGCTGTTGCTTCTGTTCGAGATCAACTCTGCGAGTCTGGCCAAAAAAGGAAACATCTTGCACTTGATTCCCATCCCCAGAGGTTTAACCCAGACACTAGAATTGAAGCTGCCTTGATCAACGTTTTGGTCTCTCCCCCATATGCCGCTTCTCTTGTCGTTCTCGTTCCTCCTGTAGCCGCGCGCATCGAGAGCTTAGTTCACGATGGCCATAGGATCTAAAAATCCTGATGTCCACTTCGCTGTCCCGGCGTCAGAATCCTCCCTTTTGACGCCCACGGGCTTCGTTAGGTATGTTTGAAGTCCTGTGTTGGAAGATCTCACCATCAATGGAAGAGGGTCGGTTCTACTGCGACGTCGACAGATTTTAATATATATTTATGAGATCCGCTACCTGCGTCCATACTCATACGCCGCCGGGCACCCTTCTTTTCATGGCAGTCGCCATCGCAAGGAAAAACCACCACGCGGGTAGCCTTCCTGCTGGCCGACCGTACATCCGACAATAATGCGCAAATTCTTGTTTCCAGCCGGGCTGGAAATCATTTGCCCTTATCG
>NW_024732867.1:5239848-5272035 GCF_018991925.1 Homarus americanus | reverse complement strand
CTGAAGACACACACAACTGAAGTCACACACAACTGAAGACACACACAACTGAAGACACACACAACTGAAGACACACAACTGAAGACACACACAACCGAAGACACACACAACTGAAGACACACACAACTGAAGACACACACAACTAAAGACACATACAACTGAAGACATACACAACTGAAGACACACAACTGAAGACACACAACTGAAGACACACACAACTGAAGACACACACAACTGAAGACACACACAACTGAAGACACACACAACTGAAGCGACACACAACTGAAGACACACAACTGAAGACACACACAACTGAAGACACACACAACTGAAGACACAACTGAAGACACACAACCAAAGACACACATAACTGAAGACACACAACTGAAGACACACACAACTGAAGACACACAATTGAAGACACACAACTGAAGACATACAATTGAAGACACACACAACTGAAGATGCTGGCCACAACTGAAGACACACAACTGAAGACACATACAACTGAAGACACACAACTGAAGACACACACAACTGAAGACACACAACTGAAGACACACACAACCAAAGACTCACACAACTGAAGACATACACACAACTGAAGACACACACACAACTGAAGACACACAACCAAAGACACACACAACTGAAGACACACACAACTGAAGACATACACAACTGAAGACACACACAACTGAAGACACACAACCAAAGACACACAACTAAAGACACACACAACTGAAGACACACCAAAGACACACACACAACTGAAGACACACAACTAAAGACACACACAACCCAAAGACACACAACTGAAGACACACACAACCAAAGACACAATACAACTAAAGACACACACAACTGAAGACACACAACTGAAGACACACAACCGAAGACACACACAACTGAAGACACAACTGAAGACACATACAAATTGAAGACACACACAAATTGAAAAGACACACACAACTGAAGACACACAACTGAAGACACACAACTGAAGACATGCCAGCAATCACATACACACAACTGAAGACACACACAAATCATTGAAGACACAACCGAAGACACACACAATCAGAAGACACACACAACTGAAGACACACAAACTAAAAGACACACAACTAAAGACACACACACAACTGAAGAGCACACACAACTAAAGACACACACAACTGACGCACACACACACAACTGAAGACACACAACTGAAGACACACAACTGAAGACACACAACTGAAGACACACACAACTGAAGACACACACACCACACACAACTGAAGACACACACAACTGAAGACACACAACTGAAGACACACACAACTGAAGACACACACAACTGAAGATACACACAACTAAACATTACAAACCGAAAAGACACACAACTGAAGACACATACAATTGAAGACACACACAACTGAAGACACACACAACTGAAGACACACAACTGAAGACACACAACTGAAGAATAATACAACTGAAGACACAACTGAAGACACACAACTGAAGACACACACAACTGAAGACACACACAACTGAAGACACACAACTGAAGACACACACAACTGAAGACACACAACTGAAGACACACACAACTGAAGACACACAACTGAAGACACACACAACTAAAGACACACACACAAACTGAAGACACACAACTGAAGACACACACACAATCAAAGACACACACAACTGAAGACACACACAACTGAAGACACACAACTGAAGACTACACACAACCAAGACACACAACTAAAGACACACACAACTGAAGACACACAACTGAAGACACACAACCGAAGACACACACAACTGAAGGCGACACACAACTGAAGACACACACAACTGAAGACACACAACTGAAGACATACACAACTGAAGACACACACAACTGAAGACACACACAACTGAAGACATACAACTGAAAACAAACACAACTGAAGACACACACAACTGAAGACATGCCAACTGAAGACACACACAACTGAAGACACACACAACTGAAGACACACAATTGAAGACACACACACAACTGAAGACACACACAACTAAAGACACACACAACTGAAGACACACACAACTGAAGACACACAACTGAAGACACACACACTGAAGACACACACAACTGAAGACACACACAACTGAAGACACACACACAACTGAAGACACACAACTGAAGACACAACTAGCACACACAACTGAAGACACACACAACTGAAGACACACACAACTGAAGACACACAACCGAAGACACACACAACTGAAGACACACACAACTGAAGACACACACAACTGAAGCATACAACTGAAGACACACACAACTGAAGACACACAACTGACGACACACACAACTGAAGACACACAACTGAAGACACACAACTGAAGACACACACAACTTGAAGACACACACAACTGAAGACACACAACTGAAGACACACAAATTGAAGACACACAACTGAAGACACACACAACTGAAGACACAACTGAAGACACACACAACTGAAGACACAACTGAAGACATACAACTGAAGACACACACAATCAGATGACACACAACTGAAGACACACAACTGAAGACACACAACTGAAGACACACAACTGAAGACATACAACTGAAGACACACACAACTGAAGACACACAACTGAAGACACACAACTGACTTTACTACACACAACTGAAGACACACACCGAAGACACACAACTGAAGACACACAACCGAAGACACACACAACTGAAGACACACAACCACACACACATAACTGAAGACACACAACTGAAGACACACACAACCGAAGACACACAACTGAAGACACACACAACTGAAGACACACAACTGAAGGACACACACAACTGAAGACACAACTGAAGACACACAACTGAAGACACACAACTGAAGACACACAACTGAAGACACACAACGAAGACACACAACTGAAGACACACAACTGAAGTTACACAACTGAAGACACACACAACTGAAGACACACAACTGAAGACACACACAACTGATGACACAACTGAAGACACAACTGAAGACACAATACAACTGAAGACACATACAACTGAAGACACACAACTGAAGACACAACTGAAGACACACAACTGAAGACACACAACTGAAGACACACAACTGAAGACACACAACTGGAAGACACACACACTGAAGACACATATAACTGAACACACGCAACTGAAGACACACTACAACTGAAGACACACACAACTGAAGACATACACCGAAGACACACACAACTGAAGACACACAACTGAAGACACACAACTGAAGACACACAACTGAAGACACACAACTGAAGACACAACTGAAGAAGACACACAACTGAAGACACACACAACTGAAGACACACAACTGAAGACATACACAACTGAAGACACACACAACTGAAGACACACACAACTGAAGACACACACAACTGAAGACACACACAACTGAAGACACACACAACTGAAGACACACACAACTGAAGACACACACAACTGAAGACACAACTGAAGACACACACAACTGAAGACACACACAACTGAAGACACACACAACTGAAGACACACAACTGAAGACACACAACTGATGACACACAACTGAAGACATATAACTGAAGACACACGCAATTGAAGATACACACAACTGAAGACATACAATTGAAGACACACAACTGAAGATACACACAACTGAAGACACATACAACTGAAGACATACAACTGAAGACACACAACTGACGACACACAACTGAAGACACATATAACTGAAGACACATGCAACTGAAGACACAATACAACTGAAGACACATAACTGAAGACACACAACTGAAGACACACACAACTGAAGACACACAACTCGAAGACACACATAACTGAAGACACACACAACTGAAGACACACAACTGAAGACATACAACTGAAGACACACAACGGAAGACACAACTGAAGACACACTAAACCGAAGACACACAACCGACGACACACAACTGAAGACACACACAACTGAAGACACAATACAACTGAAGACACACAACTGAAGACACACACAACTGAAGACACACAACTGAAGACACAACTTGAAGACACACACAACTGAAGACACAACTGAAGACACACAACTGAAGACACACACAATCAGAAGACAGCAACTGAAGACACACAACTGAAGACACACACAACTGACGACACACAACTGAAGACACACACAACTGAAGACACACACAACTGAAGACACACGCAACTGAAGACACACACAATTGACACACAACTGAAGACACACGCAACTGAAGACACACACAACTGAAGACACACAACTGAAGACACACGAACTGAAGCACACACACAACTGAAGACACGCAACTGAAGACACACACAACTGAAGACACACAACTGAAGACACACGCAACTGAAGACACACACAACTGAAGACACACATAACTGGAAGACATACGCAAACTGAAGACACACACAACTGGAAGACGCAAGACAACCGAAGACACACAACTGAAGACACACACAACTGAAGACACACATAAATTGAAGACACACAACTGAAGACACACAACTGAAGACATACAACTGAAGACATACACAACTGAAGAAGATACACGAATCTGAAGATACATAACTGAAGATACACATAACTGAAGACATACAAATTGAAGACACACACAACTGAAGACACACACAACTGAAGACACACACAACTGAAGACACACACAATTGAAGACATACAACTGAAGACACATACAACTACACACACAACTGACGACACACAACTGACGGCACACAACTGAAGACACAACTGAAGACACACAACTGAAGACACAACTGAAGACACACACAACTGAAGACACACAACTGATGACATACAACCGAAGACACAAATCACGACATACATAAACTGAAGACATAAACTGAAGACACAACTGAAGGCACAACCAGCATACACACAACTGAAGACACAACTGACGCTACACAACTACGATACACAATTGACGACATACAATTGACGACACAACTGATGGACATACAACTGAAGACACACAACTGACGCTACACAACTGACGACACATAACCGAAGACACACAACTGAAGACATACAACTGAAGAGCACAATAACTGAAGACACACACAATTGAAGACATAACTGAAGACACACAACTGAAGACACATTAACTGACGCCACACAACCTGACGATACGCGAAACTGACGACACAACTGAAGACACACAACCGACGCCACACAACTGACGACACACAACTGAAGACACACAACTGAAGACACACAACTGACGCCACACACAACTGACGACACAACTGACGATACACAACTGAAGACACACAACCGACGCCACAACTGACGACACACAACCGAAGACACATAAACTGGAAGACACACAACTGACGACACACACCGAAGACACACACAACTGAAGACACACACAACTGAAGACACACAACTGAACATACACACAACTGAAGACACACACAACTGAAGACACACACAACTGAAGACACACACAACTGAAGACACACAACTGAAGACATACAACTGAAGACACACACAACTGAAGACACAGCACAACTGAAGACACACACACAACTGAAGACACACACAACTGAAGACACACAACTGAAGACATACAACTGAAGACATACACAACTGAATATACACACAACTGAAGACATACAACTGAAGACACATACAACTGAAGAGATGCGCAACTGAAGACACACAACTGAAGACACACACAACTGAACATGGCTAATACACCGAAGACATACGCAACTGAGGACACACAACTGAAGACACACAACTGAAGACACACAACCGAAGACACAACTGGAAGACATACAAATTGAAGACACAACTGAAGACATACACAACTGAAGACATACAACTGAAGACAATACAAATTGGAAGATACAACTGAATACACACAACACACACACAACTGAAGACACACACAACTGAAGACACAAAACTGAAGACACACAACCGAAGACACACATAATAACTGAAGACAGCATACAACTAAAGACACACACAATCATTGAAGACATACACAACTGAAGACATACTAACTGAAGACACACACAACTGAAGACACACAACTGAAGACACACAACTGAAGACATACACAACTGAAGACACACAACTGAAGACACAACTGAAGACACACACAAATTGAAGACACACACAACTGAAGACACACATAACCAAAGACACACACAACGGAAGACACACACAACTGAAGACACACAACTGGAAGACACACACAACTGAAGACACACACAACTGAAGACACACACAACTGAAGACACACACAACTGAAGACACACACAACTGAAGACATATACAACTGAAGTGACACAGCCACAACTGAAGACACACACAATTGAAGACACACACAACTGAAGACACATACAACTGAAGACACACACAACTGAAGACACACACAACTGAAGACATACAACTGAAGACACACAACTGTCACAAACAACTGAAGACACACACACACTGAAGACACAACTGAAGACACACATACAACTGAAGACACACACAACTGAAGACACACACAACCACATACACACAACTGAAGGACACACAACTGAAGACAATACAACCGAAGACACACAACTGAAGACACACACAACTGAAGACACACAACTGAAGACACACACAACTGAAGACACACACAACTGAAGACACACACAACCGAAGACACACAACCAAGAGCACACAATCAGCACACACACAACTGAAGACACACAACTGAAGACACACAACTGAAGACACACACAACTGAAGACACATAACTGAAGACATACAACTGAAGATACAACTGACGACACACAACTGGACGACACACAACCGAAGACACACACAACTGAAGACACACATAACTGAAGACACACAACTGAAGACACACAACTGAAGACACACACAACTGAACACATACAACTGAAGACACACACAACTGAAGACACACACAACTGAAGACACACACAACTGAAGACACACACAACTGGAAGACACACACAACTGAAAGACACACAACTGAAGACATACAACTGAAGACACACACAACTGAAGACACAACTGAAGACACACACCAACCACACACACACAACTGAAGACACACACAACTAAAGACACACACAACTGAAGACACACACAACTGAAGACACACACAACTGAAGACACACACACAACTGAAGACACACACAACTGAAGACACACACAACTGAAGACACACACAACTGAAGACACACAAATTGAAGACACACACAACTGAAGACACACAACTGAAGACACACACAATTGAAGACACACACAACTGAAGACACACAACTAAAGACACAACTGAAGACATACAACTGAAGACACACACACAACTGAAGACACACACAACTGAAGACACACACAACTGAAGACACACACACAACTGAAGACATACAACTGAAGACACATACAACTAAAGACACATACAACTGAAGACACACACAACTGAAGACACACACAACTGAAGACACACACAACTGAAGACACACAACTGAAGACACACAACTGAAGACACACACAGCTGAAGACACACACAACTGAAGACACATACAATTGAAGACACACACAACTGAAGACACACACAATTGAAGACACACACACAATCAGCACACACAACTGAAGACATACACAACTGAAGACACACAACTGAAGACACACACAACTGAACACACAACTGAAGACACACACAACTGAAGACACACAACTGAAGACACACACAACTGAAGACACACACAATTGAAGACACATACAACTGAAGACATACAACTGAAGACACATACAACTGAAGTCACACACAACTGAAGACACAACAACAACTGAAGCCAAAGCCAACACCAGTAAATAAACAGACCAATCTACAAATATTTCTACTATGGTAATAACATTTAATTTTTTAACAAAATCTCTTTATCGCTAACTTGAAATTTTATGAACACATCAGGGATTCTTGGAGTTTGCAATGAAGTGAAACTGACTTGAAAAAATTACCAACAGGATGTACTGTATAATTCGTCAATACCTCATCTGTCCTCCTCTGTCTGTCTCAATACCTCATCTGTCCTCTCTTTCTGTCTCAACACCTCATCTGTCTCTCTTTCTGCCTCAATACCTCATCTGTCCCTCTCTGTCTGTCTCAAAACCTCATCTGTCTCTGTCCGTCTCAATACCTCATCTGTCCCTTCTGTCTGTCTCAAAACCTCATTCCTCTCTCTCTGTCTGTCTCAATACCTCTGTCCGTCTCTTCTTTCTGCCTCATTACCTCATCTGTCCCTTCTGTCTCAACACCTCATCTGTCCTCTCTGTTGTCTCAATACCTCATCTGCCTTCTTTCCTCTGTCCGTCTAATACCTCATCTGCCCTCTCTCTGTCTCAATACTTCATCTGTCCTCTCTCTTTCCCAATATTTCAATCTGTCCTCCTCTTCATCTCAATACCAACACCTATCCTCTTCTGTCTCAACATTCATCTGCTCCCTCTCTGTTCAACACTCTCTCTCACCATAAACCTAAACCCATCACATGAGACTTAAAACACTAACACAAAGTCTTCAAACCTTTAGTCATCTTTTCTGATCAGGATCACCACCCATATAACAACAAACACGTGCCTCTCTCTCTCTCTCTACCATACCCTGGTGTTACCTAAGATAGCCCTGCATATTACTCAATCGTAAAGTGACACATTAAATAAATACAAAGTGCTGGTAGAGATATGAAGACACTTTATGAGAATTTTACCCAAGGTTTATGATGGTCGTAGTTTCTGTAAAGTGCCAATCAGGAGCCAAGGGGTGATGAACAAAAACTGATTATATTGCATTGTATCAAAAACGATGGATTAAGTATATATAATGTAATACCAGGGGAGACCAGTGGACCTTATAAGTTACCCCTAACCTAACCTACCCTATTAGTTCTTCCGCCCACACAGAGAGTGGCAGAGCCAGACCTCTTGTGTTTGTGTACAGTAATGAGTAAAGAACAACTTGGTATTAGTGAGTCTTTAAAAAAAAATATCATCAGTAAGTTCATAACCCGACTTAACATAACCAAACTAAACCTAATTTAACTTATTTTAAAGTTAACCAGACGGAATAAAAAGATAATATCCTCCTGTGAGCGGAAGAAGGCATTAGGGTGTATCTCCAACACCTCATTGGCTGAACAGTGATCAAAGTCGCATTTAATTACACCTGACCAATGACAAAAACCAATAGGAAGGAAAAATAATGGCTGAAAGACGAAGACCACACGGGAAAAGGAAATGGTGGTTGTGAGGGGCCCAAATGCCACCACTGAGAGGGAGGGGAGGAGGAGAAGTGGAGGAGGCAGGAGGTATTGAGGCTTGGGAGAAGGGTAGAAGGTAGGGAGGGTAGGGAGGAAGGGAAGAAAGGGAGGAAAGGAGGAAGGGAAGAAAGGGAGGAAAGGAGGAAGGGAAGAAAGGGAGGAAAAGGAGGGGGTGAGGGGGTGAGAGAACTTGTTGACGACAAATTACGATTTATGATGAAAGGCAAATGCTTCTCTCCTGCGGTCGATCCCTCAGGCAAGCACACACAGCAAGGACATGAAGGGGGGGAGGGGAGGGGTGTGGGGGGTGAGGGAGGTGGGAGGGGTGAGGAGGGTAAGGGAGGGGTAAGGGGGGAGGGAGGTAAGGGAAGGGGAGGGGAGGAAGGGGAGGTAGGAGGTGGGAGGGGAGGTAAGGGAGGGGTGGGGAGGGCAGAGGAGGGGTAAGGGAGGTGGGAGGGAGGGGAGGTGGGAGGGAGGTGTGGGGGTGGGGAGGGGTAAGGGAGGGGAGGGAGGGTAAGGGGAGGGTAAGGGGAGGAAGGGAGGGTGAGGGAGGTGAGGGAGGGGTGGGGGGGGAGGGAGGGTAAGGGAGGGGTGAGGGAGGGGTAAGGGGAGGGAAGGGGAGGGTGAGGGAGGGGGGAGGGGTATGGGAGGGGTGAGGGAGGGTAAGGGAGGGGTGGGGAGGGAGGGAGGGTGGAGGGGAGGGGTGGGAGGGGAGGGGGGAGGGGGAGGGGTGGGGAGGGGAGGGTGGGAGGGGAGGAGGGGTGGGAGGGAGGGTAAGGGAGGGGTGGGGAGGGGAGGTGAGGGAGGGAAGGGAGGTGAGGGGAGGGGTAAGGGAGGGGAGGGGAGGTGAGGGGAGGGAGGGGAGGTGGGAGGGGGAGGGAGGGCATGGGTGGGAGGAGGGAGGGGAGGAAGGGAGGTGAGGAAGGTAGGGGAGGGCAGGAGGGGTGAGGGAGGGTAAGGGAGGTAGGGAGGTGGGAGGGAGGGGTAAGGGAGAGGGAGGTGGGAGGGTGAGGGAGGGGAAGGGAGGTATGGGAGGGGTAAGGGAGGGGAGGGGAGGGGGAGGTGAGGGAGGGGAGGGAGGGGAGGTGAGGGAGGTGAGGGAGGGGTATGGGAGGTGAGGGAGGGTAAGTGGGAGGGTGAGGGAGGGTAAGAGGGAGGGTAAGGAGGGGTGAGGGAGGTGAGGAGGGAGGAGGTGAGGGGAGGAGGAGGGGTAAGGGGGAGGAGAGGGAGGGCAGGGGAGGGTGAGGGAGGGGGAGGGAGGGTGGAGGGAGGGGTGAAGGGAGGGTATGGGAGGGTGGGGAGGGGAGGGGTAAGGGGAGGGGTGGGAGGGAGGTAAGGGGAGGGGAGGAAGGGAGGGGAGGGTAGGGGAGGGGTGGGGAGGGAGGAGGGGAGGGGAGGGGAGGGGAGGGGTGGGGGTGAGGGGAGGTGGGGGAGGGGTGAGGGGAGGGGTGAGGGGGAGGGGGAGGGGAGGGGGGAGGGAAGGGAGGGTGAGGGGAGGGGGGGAGGGGTAGGGAGGGATGGGAGGGGTGAGGGAGGGGTAGGGAGGGAGGAGGTAAGGAGGAGGAGGGGGAGAGGGAGGGGAGGGGTAAGGGAGGGTGAGGGAGGGGGAGGTAAGGGAGGAGGGAGGGGAGGGAGGGGAGGGGAAGGAGGAAGGGGAGGTGAGGGAGGTAAGGGGAGGGGTGAGGGAGGGAGGGGTGAGGAAAGTGAGGAGGGAGGGTGGGAGGGGTAAGGGAGGGGAGGGTGGGGAAGGTGAGGGAGGGTATGGGGAGGGTAAGTGGAGGGAGGAGGGAGGGGTGGGGAGGGAGGGTGGGGAGGGGAGGGTAAGGGAGGTGAAGGGAGGGTGAGGGAGGGGTGGGGAGGGGAGGGGGTGGGAGGGGTAAGGGGAGGGGTGGGAGGGAGGGGTGGGGAGGGGAGGGTAAGGGGAGGGGGAGGGAGGGAGGGGAGGGGGGAGGGGAGGGGTAGGGAGGGGGAGGGAGGGGGAAGGGAGGGGAGGGAGGGTAAGGGGAGGTGAGGGGGAGGGGGTGGGGAGGTGGGAGGTGGGAGGGGAGGGGGGAGGGAGGGGTGGGGAGGGGTGAGGGGAGGGGGAGAGGGGAGGTGAGGGGAGGGAAGGGGAGGGTGAGGGGAGGGGGTGGGGAGGGGTGAGGGAGGGTAAGGGAGGGGTGAGGGAGGAGGGGAGGGGTAAGGGAGGGGTAAGTGAGGTAGGAGGGAAGGGGAGGTGAGGGGAGGGAGGGAGGTGAGGAGGGAAGTGGGAGAGTAAGGGAGGTGAGGGGGGAGGGGAGGGAGGGTAAGGGGAGAGGGAGGTAAGGGAGGTGAGGGAGAGGGGTGGGGTAAGGGGAGGGGGTGAGGAGGAGGGGAGGTGAGGGAGGGGAGAGGAGGAGGGAAGTGGGAGGAGGAGGGTATGGAGGGAGGGAGGGTATGGGAGGTGGGAGGGGAGGGGGAGGTAAGGGAGGGGGGAGGGAGGTGAGGGAGGGGGAGGGGAGGGGAGGGAGGGTGGGAGAGGGTGGGGAGGGAGGGAGGGGGGAGGGGAGGGGGGGGAGGGGAGGGGAGGTAAGTGGGAGGGGAGGGGAGGGTAAGGGGAGGGGGTGGGGAGGGTAAGGGAGGGGAGGGGAGGGCAAGGGGAGGGGAGGGGAGGGGTAGGAGGGGTAAGGGAGGGGAGGGGAGGGGTAAGGGGAGATGGGAGGGGAGGGAGGGTAAGGGAGGTAGGGAAGGGAGAGGGAGGGGGAGGGGAGGGAGGGGGAGAGGGGGTATGGGAGGGGAGGGAGGGGTGGGGAGGGAGGGGGTGGGAGGGGTGAGGGGAAAAGGGGGGAGGGAGGGGAGGGAAGGGGAGGTAAGGGAGGTGAGGGGAGGGGAGGGAGGGGAGGGAGGGGTGGAGGGGAGGTGAGGGAGGGAAGGGGAGGGGAGGGAGGGGTGGGGAGGTGGAGGGAGGGTAAGGGAGGGTAAGGGGAGGTGGAGGGGAGGGAGGGAGGGGTATGGGAGGGTGAGGGAGGGCAAGGGAGGGGAGGAGGGAAGGGAGGGGGGAGGGTATGGGAGGGTAAGGGAGGGTGAGGGGAGGGGTGTGGGAGGGGTAGGGGAGGTGGGGAGGGAAGGGAGGGGTGAGGGAGGGGTGAGGGAGGGTAAGGGAGGGGTGAGGGGAGGGGTGAGGGGAGGGGGAGGGAAAGGGAGGGTAAGGGGAGGGGTGGAGAGGGGAGGGTGTGGGAAGGGAGGGAGGGGTAAGGGAGGGGTGAGGGAGGGAAGGAGGTGGAGGGAGGGTAAGGGAGGGGTGGGAGGGTATGGGAGGTGGGGAGGGGAAGGGAGGGTGGGTGGGAGGGGTGAGGGAGGTGAGGGAGGGGTGGGGTGGGGAGGGGTGAGGGAGGTAAGGGAGGGTGGGAGGGAGGGAAGGGGAGGGGGAGGGAGGTAAGGGGAGGGTGGGGAGGGAGGGGTAAGGAGGGGTGAGGGGAGGGGTAAGGGAGGGGTGAGGGGTAGGGAGGGTAAGGGAGGTGAGGGAGGGGAGGAGGGTATGGGAGGAGGGAAGGTAAGGGAGGGAAGGGAGGGGTGAGGGAGGGAAGGGGAGGTGAGGGAGGGTGGAGGGAGGGTAAGGGAGGTGAGGGTGAGGAGGGAGGGGGGGGTGAGGGAGGGTAAGGGGAGGTGAGGAGGGTGGAGGGAGGGGTGAGGGAGGGGTAAGGGAGGGGTGGGAGGGAGGGCAAGGGGGAGGGAGGGGAGGGTGGAGGGAAAGAGGGAGGGGTAAGGGAGGGGGGAGGGGAGGTGGGAGGGGTGAGGGAGGGGTGAGGGAGGGTGAGGGGAGGGGGTGGGGAGGGTAAGGGAGGGGAGGGGAGGGGAGGGAGGTGAGGGGAGGGGTGGGAGGGAGGGGTAAGGGAGGGGTGAGGGGAGGGGTGGGTGGGAGGGGTGAGGGGAGGGGTAAGGGAGGGGTGGGGAGGGAGGGCAGGGGAGGGGTGGGGAGGGAGGGGTAAGGGGAGGGGGAGGGGAGGGTAAGTGGGAGGGGTGGGGAGGGAGGGGAGGGGAGGGGTGAGAGAGGGGTAAGGGAGGGGTGAGGGAGGGGGAGGGAGGGGTAGGGAGGGTGGGGAGAGGGGTGGGGGAGGGGGTGGGAGGGGTGGAGGGAGGGTAAGTGGGAGGGGTGAGGGAGGGTAAGGGAGGCAGGGAGAGTGAGGGAGGGAAGTGGGAGGGGAGGGGAGGGGTGAGGGGAGGGTGGAGGGAGGGGTGAGGGAAGGAAGGGGAGGGGTGAGGGAGGTAAGGGGAGGTGAGGGAGGTGAAGGGAGGTGAGGGAGGGTGGGGGAGGGAGGGAGGAGGGTGGGGAGGGGAGGGGTGAGGGAGGGTGAGGGGAGGGTAAGGGAGGGGTGAGGGGAGGGTAAGTGGGGAGGGTGAGGGAGGTAAGGGAGGGTGAGGGAGGTAAGGGAGGGGGGAGGTAAGTGGGGAGGGTGAGGGAGGTAAGGGGAGGTGAGGGGAGGGGGAGGGGAGGGTAGGGAGGGTGAGGGAGGGAGGGAGAGCAGGGAGGGAGGGAGGGGGAGTGAGGGAGGGTATGGGGAGAGGGAGGTATGGGAGGTAGGGAGGTGAGGGGTGGGCAGGGAGGGTGAGGGGAGGGTGAGGTGGGGTAAGGGAGGGTGGGGAGGGAGGGGGCAAGGGAGTGTGAGGGGAGGGTAAGGGGAGGGGTGAGGGAGGTGAGGGAGGTAGGGGAGGGTGAGGGGAGGGTGAGGGGAGGGTAAGGGAGGGGGTGAGGGAGGGTGTGGGAGGGGTGAGGGAGGAAGGGAGGGGTGAGAGAGGGTAAGGGCGGGGTGATGGAAGGAGGAGGACCACCAGCAAAGACAAATCAATAATTATACACAAACAACATTACAAAGACAGCAAGGACAGTGAGAACCAATGGAGATGTAGGAGGAAGTGAGTAGATGAAGGACGATAAAGATAACTAACAAAGATATGATTAAAACTCGAAGAAAGAATAACAAAGAGAAATGAGGAAACCACCAATCATAACATGAAGGACAGAGGGATGGAGGGAGGTAGGGATGAGGGAGGTAGGGAGGGAGGTAAGGGGTGGAGGGAGATAGGAAGGGAGGGAGGTAGGGATGGAGGGAGGGAGGGAGGGAGGGAGGGAAGGAGGGGAGGGAGGGAGGGAGGGAGGAGGGGAGGGGGAGGAGGTTGGGAGGGATGGAGGGGAGGTAGGGGATGGAGGAGGTATGGGAGGGAGGGGAGGAGGACGGAGAAACAGCTAAGGTGAATTTGATAACCGAATATGACAAGATTCCAAATCCATCTGGTTCCCTACAGGTCATCAGTCATTCCTAAGACGTTGGGAAGGCACAGGATGTGGGCAAGTCTAATAAACTATTCCCTCGGAGGCAATCTTAAAAAAAAAGTGTAAGGTGGGTGTAGGGTATAAGGTGTAGGGGTGTGAGGGGTGTAAGGTGTCTGGTCTGTGATATAGGTAAATGTTTCCTTATGTCTGGTCTGTGTATAGGTAAATGTTTTATGTCTGGTCTGTGTATAGGTAAATTTCTTTTATGTCTGGTCTGTGTGTAGGTAAATGTTTCTATGTCTGGTCTGTGTAGATAAATGTTTCCTTATGTCTGGTCTGTGTGTAGATAAATGTTTCCTTATGTCTGGTCTGTATAGGTAAATGTTTCTTATGTCTGGTCTGTGTGTAGGTAAATGTTTTTTTATGTCTGGTCTGTGTATAGGTAAATGTTTACTTATGTCTGGTCTGTGTGTGTGTGAAATGTTTCCGTCTGGTCTGTGTAGGTAAATGTTTCCTTATGTCTGGTCTGTGTGTAGGTAAATGTTTCCTTATGTCTGGTCTGTGTGTAGGTATGTTCTTATGTCTGGTCTGTGTAGGTAAATGTTTCCTTATGTCTGGTCTGTATAGGTAAATGTTTCCTTATGTCTGGTCTGTGTGTAGGTAAATGTTTCCTTATGTCTGGTCTGTGTGTAGGTAAATGTTTCCTTATGTCTGGTCTGTGTGTAGGTAAATGTTTTATGTCTGGTCTGTGTGTAAGTATGTGTTTTTATGTCTGGTCTGTGTGTAGGTAATGTTTCTTATGTCTGGTCTGTGTGTAGGTAAATGTTTCCTTATGTCAGGTCTTGTGTGTAGGTAAATGTTTCCTTATGTCTGGTCTGTGTAGTAAATGTTTCCTTATGTCTGTCTGTGTGTAGGTAAATGTTTCATGTCTGGTCTGTGTGTAGGTAAATGTTTCCTATGTCTGGTCTGTGTGTAGGTAAATGTTTCCTTATGTCTGGTCTGTGTATAGTAAATGTTTCCTTATGATCTGGTCTGTGTGTAGGTATATGTTTCTTATGTCTGGTCTGTGTGTAGGTAAATGTTTACTTATGTCTGGTCTGTGTAGGTAAATGTTTTATGTCTGGTCTGTGTGTAGGTATATGTTTCTTATGTCTGGTCTGTGTGTAGGTAAATGTTTCCTTATGTCTGGTCTGTCTGTGTGTAGGTATATGTTTCTTATGTCTGGTCTGTGTATAGGTAAATGTTTCCTTATGTCTGGTCTGTGTAGATAAATGTTTCTTATGTCTCGGTCTGTGTGTAGGTAAATGTTTCTTATGTCTGGTCTGTGTAGGTAAATGTTTCTTGCGTCTGGTCTGTGTGTAGGAAATGTTTCCTTATGTCTGGTCTGTGTGTAGGTAAATGTTTCCTTATGTCTGGTCTGTGTGTAGGTAAATGTTTCCTTATGTCTGGTCTGTGATGGTAATGTTTCCTTATGTCTGGTTCATGTGTGAGGTAAATGTTTCCTTATGTCTGGTCTGTGTGTAGGTAATGTTTCCTTATGTCTGGTCTGTGTGTAGGTATATGTTTCCTTATGTCTGGTCTGTGTAGGTAAATGTTTCTTATGTCTGGTCTGTGTGTAGGTAAATGTTTTATGTCTGGTCTGTTTGTAGGTAAATGTTTCCTTATGTCTGGTCTGTGTGTAGGTATATGTTTCCTTATGTCTGGTCTGTGTGTAGGTAAATGTTTCTTATGTCTGGTCTGTGTAGGTAAATGTTTCTTATGTCTGGTCTGTGTGTAGGTAAATGTTTCTTATGTCTGGTCTGTGTATAGGTAATGTTTACTTATGTCTGGTCTGTGTATGTAAATGTTTCCTTATGTCTGGTCTGTGTGTAGGTAAATTTCTCTTATGTCTGGTCTCTGTGTGTAGGTAAATGTTTCCTTATGTCTGGTCTGTGTATAGGTAAATGTTTCCTTATGTCTGGTTCTGTGTAGGTAAATGTTTCCTTATGTCTGGTCTGTGTATAAAATGTTTCTATGTCTGTCTGTGTAGGAAATGTTTCCTTATGTCTGGTCTGGTAGGTAAATGTTTCCTTATGTCTGGTCTGTGTGTAGGTAAATGTTTCTTATGTCTGGTCTGTGTGTAGGTAAATGTTTCCTTATGTCTGGTCTGTGCGTAGGTATATGTTTCCTTATGTCTGGTCTGTGTATAGGTAAATGTTTCTGCGTCCGGTCTGTGATAGGTAAATGTTTCCTATGTCTGGTCTGTGTGTAGGTAAATGTCTTTATGTCTGGTCTGTGCGTAGGTAAATGTGTTTCTTATGTCTGTCTGTGTAGTAAATGTTTCCTTATGTCTGGTCTGTGTATAAGTAAATGTTTCATGTCTGGTCTGTGCAGGTAAATGTTTCTTATGTCTGGTCTGCAGAGGTAAATGTTTCTTATGTCTGGTCTGTGTGTAGGTAAATGTTTCCTTATGTCTGGTCTGTGCGTAGGTAAATGTTTCTTATGTCTGGTCTGTGTATAGGTAAATGTTTCCTTATGTCTGGTCTGTGTGTAGGTAAATGTTTCTTATGTCTGTCTGTGTGTAGGTAATGTTTCTTATGTCTGGTCTGTGTATAGGTAAATGTTTACTTATGTCTGGTCTGTGTGTAGGTAAATGTTTCCTTATGTCTGGTCTGTGTATAAGTAAATGTTTTCCTTATGTCTGGTCTGTGTGCAGGTAAATGTTTCTTATGTCTGGTCTGTGTGTAGGTAAATGTTTCCTTATGTCTGGTCTGTGTATAGGTAAATGTTTCCTTATGTCTGGTCTGTGTGTAGGTAAATGTTTCCTTATGTCTGGTCTGTGTGTAGGTAAATGTTTCCTTATGTCTGGTCTGTGTGTAGGTAAATGTTTCCTTATGTCTGGTCTGTGTGTAGGTAAATGTTTCCTTATGTCTGGTCTGTGTGTAGGTAAATGATTCCTTATGTCTGGTCTGTGTGTAGGTAAATGTTTCTTATGTCTGGTCTGTGTATAGGTAAATGTTTCCTTATGTTCGGTTCGTGTATAGTAAATGTTTCTTATGTTGGTCTGTGTGTAGGTAAATGTTTCTTATGTCTGGTCTGTGTATAGGTAAATGTTTCCTTATGTCTGGTCTGTGTATAGGTAAATGTTTCTTATGTCTGGTCTGTGTGTAGGTAATGTTTATGTCTGGTCTGTGTAGGTAAATGTTTCCTTATGTCTGGTCTGTGCGTAGGTAAATGTTTCTTATGTCTGGTCTGTGTGTAGGTAAATGTTTCCTTACGTTTGGTCTGTGTATAGGTAAATGTTTCCTTATGTCTGGTCTGTGTAGGTAAATGTTTCCTTATGTCTGGTCTGTGTGTAGGTAAATGTTTCCTTATGTCTGGTCTGTGTATAGGTAAATGTTTCCTTATGTCTGGTCTGTGTAGGTAAATGTTTCCTTATGTCTGGTCTGTGTGTAGGTAAATGTTTTCCTATGTCTGGTCTTGTGTAGGTAAATGTTTTTATGTCTGGTCTGTGTAAGGTAAATGTTTCTTATGTCTGGTCTTCTTTGTGTTCTTATTAACATTTATTATGATCATACTATTATTATTACTATTGTTGTTCTTCATTCAGATCGAGTTAAAATCCTTTGTTGATATTTTCATTTACATTCATTAATAGAGAACAAATATATTTTAACAGACTCCTACTCAACATGATCATTATCTGACACTATGGTGAGGGGAGAGAGAGAGAGAGAGAGGAGAGAGAGAGAGAGAGAGAGAGAGAGAGAGAGAGAGAGAGAGAGAGAGAGAGAGGTGAAGAAGTGGGAAGTGGAGTGGGGGGAGACACATCAATATGATGAAGGATTTGTCGTTCAAACAACACAACAGAAAGAGGAAGAGGAGGAGAGGGTGAAGGAGAGGAGGAGGAAGAGGGAGAAAGGAGGAGGAAGAGGAGAAAGGAGGAGGAAGAGAAAAGGAGGAGGAAGAGGAGAAAGGAGGAGGAAGAGAAGAAAGGAGGAGGAAGAGGAGAAAGGAGGAGGAAGAGGAGAAAGGAGGAGGAAGAGAGAAAGGAGGAGGAAGAGGAGAAAGGAGGAGGAAGAGAAGAAAGGAGGAGGAAGAGGAGAAAGGAGGAGGAAGAGAGAAAGGAGGAGGAAGAGAAGAAAGGAGGAGGAAGAGGAGAAAGGAGGAGGAAGAGAGAAAGGAGGAGGAAGAGGAGAAAGGAGGAGAAGAGGAGAAAGGAGGAGAAGAGAAGAAAGGAGGAGGAAGAGGAGAAAGGAGGAGGAAGAGGAGGGGGAGGCACAGGTAAGGAAGGTGATGAGGAAAAACAAGGAAGGTGGGGAGGAAAGGAGGAGGGTGGGGAGAAAGGAGGGAGAGGTGGGGGAGAAAGGAGGGAGAGGTGGGGAGAAAGGAGGAGGAACAGGAGAAAGGAGGAGGGGAGGAGGAGGAGGGGTATAGGGGGTGGAGAAAGAGTGGAGAATGAGAGTCAGGCGAGGAGGAGGAGGAGGAGGAGAAAGAGGAGCGATGAGGGAAGAAGATAAAATAAAGGAGAAATATAAGGATAAGGAAGAGGAGAAGAGAGGGTGAGAGAAATGGAGTAGGAGGAGAACAGAGAAGGGGAAGGATGAGAGGTGGGAGTTGAGATAATGAGGAGGAGGGAGGATGGGGCACTGGGTCAGGGTAATAACGAGAGAGATGAACTGTTTGAGTTATAACTTGACGACTTGAAAATAGTTGAAAAATGCCGACTTGTTTGAAAAATAGCTGAGATGGAAGGTTCGAGAAATAGATGAGAGATGGAAGGCTTGAGGAATAGCGGACTCAACTTTCTCAATAAATTGAAGCGCTGAAAGATTTAAGAAGCAGATGAGAGATACTGAGCTTGAGATATACCCATAAAAACAACAACAACTGAAACGAATGAGACACATGAAAGACAAACGACTGAAGAAAAACGTCAAAATGAAACAGATTGAGAGATATCACCAAATTTGAGAAATATTCCGCAGTTAAAAAAAAACGATGAAAAAATGACAAAATCACCAGATGAACTACACTGGGGCGAGATACCAACTAACTCCGGGTATAATGTGACCTTTGACCTCATTGATCATGAGATACTAATGTGGTGAAAAGTAAAAGTCATCGAAAAAAAAACAGATTTTTAAATGATTATATGTCAAAATCTGGGCATTATTTTCAGACTTCATTATATATAAAAGCAAAGTATGATCATTGTAGCTCTTTATAATCACAAGTTTATACCGTAGACACACATGGTTCGTTCCTACTTGTAAGACCCTACCAAAGCTCAGAAATAACGTATGTGAAAGCGAACATTTACAGCCGAGACACAAAATAGCCTAAGGAATAAGAGATTAGCATAAATGAGAACGGACTCCATGTATAAAAGTTTTTACAGACTGGGAAATATGTGAGGGTGAGAGTTGAACAGTTTGAGAAATGACTTAAGAAATCGGCCTGTGAGAAGTGGGAGCGTGAGAAACAGCGGCTGCGAGCAATGAGACGCATTATTCTTTAAGGTGGGGATGGAGGTGAGGCAGCAGTGTGTGTGGTGGTGATTCATGTGAGCCTTGTGGTGGTGGTGGGGGTGGTGGTGGTGGGGGTGGGGTGGTAGGTAGTGAGGATGGTGGGGGTGGGGGGTAGTGAGGATGGTGGGGGTTAGTGGTGGCGGGGTGGGGGTGGTGAGGATGGTGGGGGTTAGTGGTGGCGGTGGGGGCAGGAGGATGGTGGGGTTAGTGGTGGCGGGGGTGGGGTGTGAGGATGGTGGGGTTAGTGGTGGCGGTGGGGTAGTGAGGATGGTGGGGGTTAGTGGTGGCGGGGTGGGGGGAGTGAGGATGGTGGGGGTTAGTGGTGGCGGGGGGTGGGGTGGAGTGAGGATGGTGGGGGTTGATGGTGGCGGGGGGTGGGGGGAGTAGTGAGGATGGTGGGGGTTAGTGGTGGCGGGGGTGGGGGGGTAGTGAGGATGGTGGGGTTATGGTGGTGGCGGGGGTGGGGGTCAGTGAGGATGGTGGGGTTAGTGGTGGCGGGGTGGGGGGTGAGTGAGGATGGTGGGGGTTAGTGGTGGCGGGTGGGGGTAGTGAGGATGGTGGGGGTTAGTGGTGGCGGGGGTGGGGGGTAGTGAGGATGGTGGGGGTTAGTGGTGGGGTGGGGGTAGTGAGGATGGTGGGGGTAGTGAGGATAGGTGGGGGTTAGTGGTGGCGGGGGTGGGGAGTAGTGGATGGTGGGGTTAGTGGTGGCGGGGTGGGGGTGAGTAGGATGGTGGGGTTAGTGGTGGCGGGGTGGGGGTAGTGAGGATGGTGGGGGTTAGTGGTGGCGGGGGTGGGGGTGAGTGAGGATGGTGGGGTGGGGGGTGATGGGGATGGCGGGGGTGGGGGTGGTGAGGATGGTGGGGGTGGGGGGGTGAGAGGATGGTGGGGGTGGGGGGTGAGAGAGGATGGTGAGGGGTGGGGGTAGTGAGGATGGTGAGGGTGGGGGTAGTGAGGATGGTGGGGTGGGGGTGAGTGAGGATGGTGGGGTGGGGGGTAGTGAGGATGGTGGGGTGGGGTCAGTGAGGATGGTGGGGTGGGGGTAGTGAGGATGGTGGGGGTGGGGGGCAGGGAGGATGGTGGGGTGGGGGTGTGAGGGATGGTGGGATTGGGGGTAGGTAGGGATGGTGAGGGTGGGGGTGAGTGAGGATGGTGGGGTGGGGGTAGTGAGGATGGTGGGGTGGGGGTAGTGAGGATAGTGGGGGTAGTGGTGGTTGAGGTGGTGATGGTGGTAGGGGTATGGGGGTGGTGATGGTATTGTGGTGGTGGAGGGGTGGTGGTAGTTCACGTGGGTGGGGTGTAAGCTACAAGGGATAAGGTATAGGGTGTAAGATGTACGAAGTAAGGTTAAAGGGTGTAAGATGTAGGGTGTAAGGTGTAGGGTGTAAGGTGTAGGGTGTAGGTGTAGGGTGTAAGGTGTAGGGTGTAGGGTGTAGGTGTAGGGTGTAAGGTGTAGGGTGTAGGTGCAGGGTGTAAGGTGTAGGGTGTAGGGTGTAAGGTGTAGGTGTAAGGTGCAAGGTGTAGGGTAAGGTGTAGGGTGTACGGGATAGGATGTAAGGGACACGGTGTGAGGTGTAGGTTGGTGTAGCGAGACGAGACACTTACACACACACACACACACACACACACACACACACACACACACACACACAACATTCTCTCTTGGATTCTGACTATAAAACTTTGTCATCTCTCACCACTTCTTATTCCTCCTCGTCTCCTCCTTCTCTTTCTTCTTCTTCCTCCTCTTCTCCTTGTTCTTCCTCCTCTTCTCCGTCTTCTTCTTCTTCATCCTCTTCTCCTGCTTCTTACCATCATTTTCTATTTTCCTCCGTGTCGTCTGTTTCCTCGTATTTTCCTGCCTCTTCCGTAGTTTTCCTTAATGTTTTAATATCCAGGAAACACCAGCCACGCACCTCCTCTTATAACCCAACAGACTTTAACCAGCCACGCACCTCCTCTTATAACCCAACAGACTTTAACCAGCCACGCACCTCCTCACCCAACGGACTTTAACCAGCACACCTCCTCTTATAACCCAACAGACTTCAACCAGCCACGCACCTCCTCTTATAACCCAACGGACTTTAACCAGCCACGGACCTTCTCTTATAACCCAACAGACTTTAACCAGCCACGCACCTCCTCTTATAACCCAACGGACTTTAACCAGCCACGCACCTCCTCTTATAACCCAACAGACTTTAACCAGCCACGCCTCCTCTTATAACCCAACAGACTTTAACCAGCCACACCTCCTCTTATAACCCAACAGACTTTAACCAGCCACCCACCTCCTCTTATAATAACGGACTTTAACCAGCCACGGACCTTCTCTTATAACCCAACAGACTTTAACCAGCCACGCACCTCCTCTTATAACCCAACAGACTTTAACCAGCCACGCACCTCCTCTTATAACCCAACAGACTTTAACCAGCCACGCACCTCCTCTTATAACCCAACGGACTTTAACCAGCCACGCACCTCCTCTTATAACCCAACAGACTTCAACCAGCCACGCACCTCCTCTTATAACCCAACGGACTTTAACCAGCCACGCACCTCCTCTTATAACCCAACAGACTTTAACCAGCCACGCACCTCCTCTTATAACCCAACGGACTTTAACCAGCCACGCACCTCCTCACCCAACAGACTAACCAGCCACGCACCTCCTCTTATAACCCAACGGACTTTAACCAGCCACGCACCTCCTCTTATAACCCAACAGACTTCAACCAGCCACGCACCTCCTCTTATAACCCAACGGACTTTAACCAGCCACGGACCTTCTCTTATACCAACAGACTTTAACCAGCCACGCACCTATTCTTATAACCCAACAGACTTTAACCAGCCACGCACCTCCTCTTATAACCCAACAGACTTTAACCAGCCGCACTTGTCTTATAACCCAACAGACTTTAACCAGCCACGCACCTTCTCTTATAACCCAACGGACTTTAACCAACCACGCACCTCCTCTTATAACCCAACCGACTTTAACCAGCCACGCACCTTATCTTATAACCCAACGGACTTTAACCAGCCACGCACCTCCTCTTAAAACCCAACAGACTTTAACCAGCCACGCACCTATTCTTATAACCCAACAGACTTTAACCAGCCACGCACCTCCTCTTATAACCCAACAGACTTTAACCAGCCACGCACCTCCTCTTATAACCCAACAGACTTTAACCAGCCGCGCACTTGTCTTATACCAACAGACTTTAACCAGCCACGCACCTTCTCTTATAACCCAATGGACTTTAACCAACCACGCACCTCCTCTTATAACCCAACCGACTTTAACCAGCCACGCACCTTATCTTATAACCCAACGGACTTTAACCAGCCACGCACCTCCTCTTACCCAACGGACTTTAACCAGCCACGCACCTCCTCTTATAACCCAACAGACTTTAACCAGCCACGCACTTGTCTTACCACATACTTTAACCAGCCGCACCTCCTTATAACCCAACAGACTTTAACCAACGCACCTCCTCCTGCTTAACCAGACTTTAACCAGCCACGCACTTGTCTTATAACCCAACAGACTTTAACCAGCCACGCACCTCCTCCCTCTTAACAGACTTTAACCACGCACCTCCTCTTATAACCCAACGGACTTTAACCAGCCACCCACCTCCTCTTATAACAACTTTAACCAGCCACGGACCTTCTCTTATAACACAGCGGACTTTAACCATCCAATCACCTTAATATTCAGAACACATTAGCCACGCACTTTGTCTTTTAACCAGAAGACTTTAACCAACCACGCACCTTACCTCGTCTTATAACCCAGGAAGAGACTGTAGCCACGCACCAGAGAGATAAGAATGTCAGACTGTGGTCATGGGGGAGGTGGCTGGAGGAGAGCTGCAGCTTATATGAGAGGAAATGTCTAGGAGGAGAGTTCCACTGTCGCGCGGTGTGTGGAATAAAAGATGAGGAGGAAGGAAGGATGGACGGAGGAAGAGGAAAAGGAGGAGTAAGGAAGGATGGAAGAGGGAAGAGAAGAAGAAGGAGAAAGGGGAGGTGGAAAGAGGATGAGGATGGAAGAAGAGAAGTGTGTGTGTGTGTGTGTGTGTTCGCACACAGGGCGGTGGAGTGCGTCTGATGTGGCAGCATTATGTTTGTGTTAAGGTGCATGTACTGCTTGCTCCCTCTCACTTTCAGCTACCGCCGCTGCCCCGTGGCGAACCAGGAAGCAAATTGCATAAGTCTTCCCCTCCTAGTGCACAGCCTCTTCACCGACGAACAAAGGCAATGCAAGATGGACAGGCTACTAAGGCGAAACCCAATAAACTGGGCTATCAGCAGTCCATTGCAACTCTCCTTCTTCCCAGCCATTGCAACACTTGCACCACTGGATCAGGAAAAGGGAGACCCAAGATATGTGTTTGCAGCCTGCACTCCTGCCTCACCACATAAATCAACTCACGCACAGCCATCATCCAGCTCACCAAACCTCTCATCATCATCATCAAAACCCTTATACCCCCAAAAGTCCTATGGCGATGAACGAGTGGCGACGGGGACAGGCAGAGATAACTGCCGGGAGTCTCTAGTCAACTCTGCACATGAGCGGCACAGGTAAGATGGTCGTTTATGCACTGGGATCTACTTAGCAGTGCAATCCGGTCATGTCTGTGCGACTGAGCAGCCCTTTCAAGGAGTCACTCTGCTCACCCCACATGGGGAGGGGGCTGGAAAAGGTGCCTTAAACATAGCCTGCTAAAAAGCCAACCTTACTGGGCAACCACACCCAGTAAGCTTATCCTCACGAGGTCGAAAACACAATCAAAATAACAGATCCAAAACAAAACAAACTATACAAGCTCTTTTGGTCGCTGCATGGAATGTCAGGACCCTTCTGGATACTGACAAAAATGAGCATCCTCATAGAACCACCACAGTTCCAAAAGAGCTGACCAGGTATAACATCTACATAGAAGCCATTAGTGAGTCCCGGCTCCCAGATGAGGGTCAACTCACAAAACAGGTCGGATATACCTTTTTCTGGAAGGGTAAGCCTGCTGCGGAGAGAAACCACATTTATGGAGTTGGCTTGCATACACCAACGCTTCCTACACAAGCTAACTGAAATGGCAATTGGGATCAACAACCGCCTCGTGACTCCCAGGTCCCAGTGAATTGCTCATGTCATGCCTTTTTCATCAGAGCATACGCCCCAACACTGGATGCAGAGGATGACATCAAGGAGGCCTTTTACGCCGACCCCGAAAAAGTGCTAACCTTTATCCCCAGAGATAAAGTTGTTCTCCTTAGCGACTTCAATGCAGAGTTGGCAGAGATGCTAACATTTGGCGAGGAACCGTAGGGAGAAATGGACTAGGCAAGTGTAATCCCAATAGCTTCACTCTCCCCAGCAAATGTGCTGCACAAAACCTCACTTTCACCAATACCTTGTTTAGGCAGGCCGACAAGTTCAAGGGTTTTAGCAACACCCACGATCCAAACCAGGCAACTCATTACTACATCACTGTCAGAGAAAAAGATCGCCGAGATCTCATCACCCGTGCCATGCGTGTCTCAGACCACTGCGACACTGATCATCGGCTCGTAAAGAGAAACTCTCACGTCACGTTGCCCCAAAACGGCGAAGGCAGCAAGCCTCCAGAAGAGGTTTTAACACTAAGCATTTGGAGGATCCGGCAGTAGCAGATACTTTCAGAGAGCAGCTTGAACATGGGCTGATAAACAACCTGTCAAAAAAAATTCCCAGTGCCGAATGGGATATTCTCGACATTGTCATGAAAAAACCCCTGCAGAGAGACCTTCGGCTAGATCGAAAGAATACACCAGGACTGGTTTGATGAAAATGATCCGGCAATCAATGTACTCGTCGAAGATAAACGTGCTGCTTTAACTGACTGGTAGAACAACCCTCAGTCTGAGACCAAAGCTGATACCTTCCACAAGAAAGTAGGTAGCCAGTGGGAACATCGCAATATAAAGAACGACTGGTTTTCAAATTAAAGCAAGTGAAACACAAAAATTTGCAAATCAGCACAAGATGCGCGAACTTTTCAATTCCACTAAAACATTTATGGGTCAATCACTCGTGACGCAGCCCCTCCGCTTCAGCCCTGAAAGAGCACTACCATTCACTGCTCAACCGAACACCGATGTGGATGTCCTGACTACCCAGCAGGTCCCTCAACATCCAGAACTGACCCACCTCGGCTATCCCCATCCCTGGTAGCCACTGCCATCTAAAATGAAAATAACAAAGCCTCACGGCCTGATGGAATCCCAGCTGAGGTGTATAAAGCAGGAGGACCTTTGTTTACCAGCTGTCTCCACTCTCTCCTGGAGAATATATGGAAAGGAGGAAACCCCAAGCTCTTAAAGACGCCTTCATCGTCAATATTAATAAGAACAAAGGAGACCGGTCAGACTGTGGCAACTACCGAAGGATCTCGCTGGTGTCTGTAGCTGGCAAGATTATAGCCCGAGTCCTCCTAAACAAACTCCTTCCTGAAGCGGAAAACTTCGTCCCAGAATCTCAGTGTGGCTCTAGAAAATCACGCTGCCCATCAGATACAGGAAAGTGCAGAGAAGAGCGTCGTGACCTGTACATGACTTTCATAGACCTAACCAAGGCAGTCGACTCGGTCAACAGGGAAGCCCTCTGGTGAATCCTCAGCCGTTTTCGCTGCCCACCAAAATTAATAGCCATTGTGAGGGAACTCCACGATGGCATGAACGGCAGTTTCCTGCACAATGGCACCCAGTGTGAGTTCTTCCCCATCCAAACAGGGGTTAAACAAGGGTGCGTACTAGCACCAACCCCTTTTCTATTTTCTTGGCTGCCTTCCTTACTCGTGCCAGCGTCAATCTAGCTGGCAGGGTGAACATCATGTATCGGATGAAGGGTCTTTTCAAATAAGACGACTCCAGGCAGGAACAAATGTGTCGGCAGCTTCCATTACTGAGCTTCAGTATGCAGACGAGCTTACCTTAGGCCCACATTGAACGCGGCCTACAGGAGTTCCTGAACACCTATGCAGATGCGTATGCACACTTCGGCCTTGAGGAGAATGTACGTAAGACTCAGATTATTTTTCAACCTGCCCTTGGTTCAGACACACCTCCACCATCCATCCAGCTTAACGGTACTACTCTCTAATGTTAACCACTTTCGGTATCTCGGCTCCCACATGTCCACCATCATGGACATCGATGAAGAGATTCAGCATCGGATCAAATGTGCATCTCAAGCCTTTGGCGGACTCCGAAACCGTGTCTTCATCTGTAGGGAGCTGAAATTATCTACAAAGTTACATGTATATCGAACAGTGGTCCTCCCCACCCTGCTATATGGCAGCGAGACATGGGTCGCATACAACGTAGTCTACGTTCTATTCTCTGAGTTCGCTGGGAAGACAAGAGAACAAATGCTAGTATTCTTGGTGACACCAACTGTAGAAGCGTAGAGGCTACCATTATCCATGAAAAACTACGTTGGACTGGCCATGTTACCCGCATAGACGACAGTAGACTGCCAAAGCTGCTACTTTACAGTCACCTAACGAATAGTAAACTTAACGCTGGCGGGCAACTGAAAAGGTATAATGATAGTCTTAAGACAAACCTGAAAGAGTGCCAAATCGACCCCCACCTGGGAGACGATCACTCCACACCGTAACGCTTGAGGAGCACCACACGAGGTGTCAATACTTTCGATAGCCCGATTGTATAACGAGGCAGACAAGCGCCAATCCCGGAAAGACGCTGCTGCCGCCCCTCCTGCACCTAGATGTAGCCCCCACATATGCAACTGTGATCGGCCCTGCCATCCTGTCACCTAGGACACCTCCTTAATAACTCATATCATTGTATCATAGCTGGATGATCATCATACTCGATTCCCGAGTGACAGCAAAGTAGTAGTAGTAGTAGTAGTGTGTGTGAAGAAATAATTATATGCCATTGACTATAACTGAAAAATTATATATATATATATATATATATATATATATATATATATATATATATATATATATATATATATATATATATATACACACATATATATATATATATATATATATATATATATATATATATATATATATATATATATATATATATATATATATATACTTTCTGATATTGAACCGTGAATTTAAATCTCCGCCTCACCTTCATCAAAATTAAATTATGTTTCTTTTCTCGTGATCTGAGAACAATAATGACATTCCGGTGAACATAAGTCAAAGTAAAGAAATATCTCTGGTGGTGGAAAACTGGGACATTAATCTGTTATCTTTTCTCTACATGAAATTCAAATAATTTACTTGTCCTCATCAATATTCAACCTGCTGACAAGATTTCCATCAACTTTTGTGAATATTGAGGAATTTTCATGAAACAGACTCCAAAAAGATGATAAATGACAACCTTGAAATAACCAAGGTCTTTAAGCGTGTGTTCTAACTTTGAAAATTAAGTATAATACAACTTTCTAGTACCTGCGGGGCCCCTTGACCAAACTACCTACAACAAATGAGCCAATTAACTAAGGGTGGAATTTTCACCTGTAACACCTGACCCCCTGTCATGGCTCCAATCATCTGTTCTTTGTTATACTACACTGAAGAACACGGTACACACCTGACTCCTCTGTCATGGCTCCAATCAGCTGTTCTTTGTTATACTACACTGACGAGCACGGTACACACCTGACTCCCCTGTCATGGCTCCAATCATCTGTTCTTTGTTATACTACACTGAAGAACACGGTACACCTGACTCCTCTGTCATGGCTCCAATCATCTGTTCTTTGTTATACCACTGAAGAACACGGTACACACCTGACTCTGTCATGGCTCCAATCATCTGTTCTTTGTTATACTACACTGAAGAACACGGTACACCTGACTCCTCTGTCATGGCTCCAATCATCTGTTCTTTGTTATACTACACTGAAGAACACGGTACACACCTGACTCCCCTGTCATGGCTCCAATCAGCTGTTCTTGTTATACTACACTGAAGAACACGGTACACACCTGACTCCCTGTCATGGCTCCAATCAGCTGTTCTTGTTATACTACACTGAAGAACACGGTGCACACCTGACTCCTGTCATGGCTCCAATCAGCTGTTCTTGTTATACTACACTGAAGAACACGGTACACACCTGACTCCTGTCATGGCCCAATCAGCTGTTCTTGTTATACTACACTGAAGAACACGGTGCACACCTGACTCCTGTCATGGCTCCAATCAGCTGTTCTTTGTTATACACACTGAAGAACACGGTACACACCTGACTCCCCTGTCATGGCTCCAATCAGCTGTTCTTGTTATACTACACTGAAGAACACGGTACACACCTGACTCCCTGTCATGGCTCCAATCAGCTGTTCTTTGTTATACTACACTGAAGAACACGGTGCACACCTGACCCCCGTCATGGCTCAATCAGCTGTTCCTTGTTATACTACATTGAAGAACACGGTACACACCTGACTCCCCTGTCATGGCTCCAATCAGCTGTTCTTGTTATACTACACTGAAGAACACGGTACACACCTGACTCCCCTGTCATGGCTCCAATCAGCTGTTCTTTGTTATACTACACTGAAGAACACGATACACACCTGACACCCCTGTCATGGCTCCAATCAGCTGTTCTTTTGTTATACTACACTGAAGAACACGGTACACACCTGACTCTGTCATGGCTCCAATCATCTGTTCTTGTTATACTACACTGAAGAACACGGTACACACCTGACTCTGTCATGGCTCAATCATCTGTCTTGTTATACTACACTGAAGAACACGGTACACACCTGACTCTGTCATGGCTCCAATCATCTGTTCTTTGTTATACTACACTGAAGAACACGGTACACACCTGACTCTGTCATGGCTCCAATCATCTGTTCTTTGTTATACTACACTGAAGAACACGGTACACACCTGACTCCCCTATCATGGCTCCAATCATCTGTTCTTTGTTATACTACACTGAAGAACACGGTACTTGAAGCTAACCTAGCTATGACGTAAGACTTTGCCTCATTTTGACTACAATTGAATTCGTTATTCCTTGTTCAATCCTGAAGTTGCTGTTAACTCAATGGGTTAGAGACTCCCTTTCCGTGTACGTGCATACATGTGGAGAGAGAGAGAGAGAGAGAGAGAGAGAGAGAGAGAGAGAGAGAGAGAGAGAGAGAGAGAGAGAGAGAGACACTTACAACTCCAAAGTCCATAAGTACAATAATACTTGGGGTATGTGTACGTAATTAGATAAATGTAGATAGGGATGAGACACTGCGGATGGCGGGCGGGGCGGGCGGCGGGGCGGGGCGGGGCGGAAAGGCAATGTCCCTGGCGTTTTGATGACTCACACATGCCGTAGCACCCACATGGGGCCATCTACTGTGGTACTCCCTACCACAGTGTGACTGTACCACACTACCACTGTACCACACTTCCACTGTGTCTCTGTACCACACTACCTTATATACAGTACATCATCTTAGTTACGTCAGTTCTTCACATCACACGCTGTGTGTGTGTGTGTGTGTGTGTGTGTGTGTGTGTGTGTGTTTTATATAATTGTATCTAAAACACTTATCTCTCTCTCTCTCTCTCTCTACTAATGTTTACCACACTTATTCCTCTCAATTTGCCATCTACCGAATTTCTCTCTTTTGTCTGTTACCGTTTCGTTTTTCTTCCCATCTATGTTATTCGTCTGTTTATTCGTCTAAGACCCATAATCTCATCTAATCCACAAAACAATTGACAGTCTATTTGCATAATTAAATTCCCGAATAAACCTATATGACACAGTTGATATTTTGGGGACATTATTACAGAGGTCAAAGGTCAGGGGTCACATACACATTTGACACTCAGGAACCAATATCTCTGAACTATAGTGACCCTTAGAGACATCTATCTCTGAACTATACTGACCCCAAGAGACATCTATCTCTGAACTATAGTGACCCTTAGAGACATCTATCTCTGAACTGTACTGACCCTTAGAGACATCTATCTCTGAACTATAGTGACCCTTAGAGACATCTATCTCTGAACTATAGTGACCCATAGAGACATCTATCTCTGAACTATAGTGACCCCAAGAGACATCTATCTCTGAACTATGCTGACCCTTAGAGACATCTGTCTCTGAACTATACTGACCCTTTAGAGACTCTATCTCTGAACTATAGTGACCCATAGAGACATCTATCTCTAAACTATAGTGACCCCAAGAGACATCTATCTCTGAACTATGCTGACCCTTAGAGACATCTGTCTCTGAACTATACTGACCCTTAGAGACATCTGTCTCTGAACTATAGTGACCCTTAGAGACATCTGTCTCTGAACTATACTGACCCTAGAGACATCTGTCTCTGAACTATGCTGACCCTTAGAGACATCTGTCTCTGAACTGTACTGACCCTAAGAGACATCTGTTCCTGAACTATATTGACCCTTAGAGACATCTGTCTCTGAACTATGCTGACCCTTAGAGACATCTGTCTCTGAACTATACTGACCCTTAGAGACATCTGTCTCTGAACTATAGTGACCCTTAGAGACATCTGTCTCTGAACTATACGACCCTTAGAGATATCTGTCTCTGAACTATGCTGACCCTAGAGACATCTGTCTCTGAACTATAGTGACCCTTAGAGACATCTGTCTCTGAACTATAGTGACCCTTAGAGACATCTGTCTCTGAACTATAGTGACCCTTAGACATCTGTCTCTGAACTATACTGACCCTTAGAGACATCTGTCTCTGAACTATGTTGACCCTTAGAGACATCTGTCTCTGAACTATACTGACCCTTAGAGACATCTGTCTCTGAACTATACTGACCCTTAGAGACATCTGTCTCTGAACTATACTGACCCTAGAGACATCTGTCTCTGAACTATACTGACTCTTAGAGACATCTTTCTCTGAACTATACTGACCCTAGAGACATGTCTCTGAACTATGGTGACCCTTTAGAGACTCTATTCTCGAACTATAGTGACCCTTAGAGACACCTGTCTCTGAACTATACTGACCCTAG
>NW_024732867.1:5187348-5234848 GCF_018991925.1 Homarus americanus | reverse complement strand
CTTTGCTGTACGGTCAAAAACAATAACAAAAAATACTTCTCGAGAGGGCTAAAAAAATAATCCTTACTTACACGTCGGAAGAAAATATACTTTGTATGTATATGAGAACAAAATTTGTTAATCTTCAACATGGATTCAATATGTTTCTAGTCGCAGGTAGACAAACAATGTACATAGACAATACAGATATAGAAACAATGTCCGTAGACACTGCAGGTATACAAACAATATCCGTAGACACTGCAGGTATATAAAAAATGTCCGTAGACACTGCAGGTATATAAAAAATGTCCGTAGACACTGCAGGTATACAAACAATGTCCGTAGACACTGCAGGTATACAAGCAATGTCCGTAAACACTGCAGGTATACAAACAATATCCGTAGACACTGCAGGTATATAAAAAATGTCCGTAGACACTGCAGTTATACAAACAATATCCGTAGACACTGCAGGTATACAAACAATGTCTGCAGACACTGCAGGTATATAAAAAATGTCCGTAGACACTGCAGTTATACAAACAATATCCGTAGACACTGCAGGTATACAAACAATGCCCAGAACGCATACCAAACAATGAACCTAAACACTGCAGAACCGTAAACAAACAATGAACACAGCACGAGTAAACAAACAATGTACCCAGACACTGCGGTATACAACACATGCCATAAACACTGCAGGTATACAAACAATATCCAGAACGCAGGCATACAAACAATAACCTAAACACTGCAGGTATACAAAAATACACCTAGACAATGCAGGTATACAAACAATGAACCTAAACACTGCAGGTATACAAACAATGTACCTAAACACACTGCAGGTATACAAACAATGAACACTAAACACTGCAAGTATACAAACATCTAACACTGCAGGTATACAAACAATATACCTAGACACTGCAAGGTATAAAAAACGTCCTAGACACTGCAGGTAACAAACAACAATGTACCTAAACACTGCAAGTATAAACAATACCCAGACACTGCAGGTATACAAACAATGTCCCAGACACTGCAGGTATACAAACAATATCTATAAACACTGCAGGTATCACCCAAAAATGTACCTAAACACTGCAGGTAACAAACTTGTCCCTAAACACTGCAGGTATACAAACAATACCTAGACACTGCAGGTATCACACTCAAGAACACTACAGGTATACAAACAATGCACCTAGACACTGCAAATTATACAAACAATGTCAACAGACACCAGGTATACAAACGTATCCAGACACTGCAGGTATACAAACAATCGAACCCAAACACTGCAGGTATACAAACAATGAACTCAGACACTGCAGGTATAAACAATACCCTAGACCTGCGGTATACAAACAATGACCTAAACACTGCAGGTATACAAACCGTACCTAGACACTGCAGGTATACAAAAAAATGTCCCTAAACACTGCAGGTATACAAACAATTTATAGACACTGCGGTATACAAATGTCCTAGACACTACAGGTATACAAACAATGTCCTAAACACTGCAGGTATACAAAAAATGTCCCTAGACACTGCAGGCATACAAACAAAGTACCTAAACACTGCGGTATACCAAACCAATGTCCTTAGACACTGCAGGCATAAAACGTATCCATAGACACTGCAGGTATACAACAAGCAATGTCCGTAAACACTGCAGGTACTAAAACAATGTCATAAGCACTGCAGGTATACAAACAATGTCCGCTAGACACTGCAGGTATACAAACAATGTCAACGACATGCAGGTATACAAACAATGTCCGTAGACACTGCGGGTATACAAACAATGTCCGTAGACACTGCATGTATACAAACAATACATAAACACTGCAGGTAACAAACATGCACGTAAACCTGCAGGTATACAATGTCGTAAACACTGCAGGTATACAAACAATGTCCGTAAACACTGCAGGTATACAAACAATGTCGTAGACACTGCGGTATACAAACAATATCCGTGACACTGCAGGTATACAATGTCCCGTAACCTGCAGGTATACAAACAATGTCCATCAAAGCACTGCAGGTACAAACAATGTCCGCCGAGCACTGCAGGTATACAAACAATAACCGTAGACTGCAGGTATGCAATGTCGTAAACACTGCAGGTATACAAACAATGTCATAGACACTGCGGTATACCAAACAATGTCCATGAACACTGCAGGTATACAAACAATGTCCGCATCAGACACTGCAGGTATACAAACAATATCCAGACACTGCAGGTATACAATGTCCGTAAACACTGCAGGTATACAAACAATATCCGTAGACACTGCAGAAACGTATCTAAACACCAACAATGTCCGCTAGACACTGCAGGTATACAAACAATGTCCGTAGACACTGCAGGTATACAAACAATGTCTAAGACACTGCAGGTATACAATATCCGTAAACCTGCAGGTATGTGTCCGTAGACACTGCAGGTATACAAACAATATCAATAGACACTGCAGGTATACAAACAATGTACGTAGACACTGCGAGTAGACGCAATAATCATAAACACTGCAGGTATACAAACAATATCCCAGTAGACACTGCAGGTATCAACAAACTCTCAGCAGACACTGCGGGTATACAAAAAATGTCCGTAGACACTGCAGGTATACAAACAATGTCGTATAAACGCGGGTACAAACAATGTTCGTAGACACTGCAGGTATATAAAAATGTCCGTAGACACTGCAGGTATACAAACAATATCCAGACACTGCAGGTATATAAAAATGTCCGAAACACTGCAGGTATACAAAAATGTCCGTAAACACTGCAGGTATACAAACAATGTCCGTAAACACTGCAGGTATACAAACAATATCCGTAGACACTACAGGTATAAACAACACATCCGTAGACATTGCAGAGTATAAACAATGTCCGTAAACACTTCATGTATACAAGCAATGTCCGTAAACACTGCAGGTATACAAACATCCATAAACACTACAGGTATACAAACAATATCCGTAAACACTGCAGGTGCATAAACAATGTCCGTAGACACCGCAGAGTATACAAACAATGTTCGTAGACACTACAGGTATACAAACAATATCCCTAAACACGTGCGTATACAAACAATGTCCGTAGACACTGCAGGTATACAAACAATGTCCGTAAACACGCAGGTATACAAAACAATGTCTGTAGACACTGCAGAGTATACAAACAATGTCGTAGACACTGCAGAGTATAAAACAATGTTCGTAGACACTACAGGTATACAAACAATATCCGTAAACACTGCAGGTAAGCAACATGTCCGTAGACACTGCAGGTATACAAACAATGTCCAAACACTGCAGGTATACAAACAATGTCCGCAAACACCGTATACAAACAATGTCCGTAAACACTTCACGTATACAAGCAATGTCCGTAAACACTACAGGTATAAACAAAGTCCAAACACTGCAGGTATACAAACAATGTCCGTAAACACTGCAGGTATACAAACAATGTCCGTAAACACTGCAGGTATACAAACAATATCCGTAAACACTGCAGGTATACAAACAATGTCCGTAAACACTGCAGGTATACAAACAATGTCCTAAACACTTCACGTATACAAGCAATGTCCGTAAACACTACAGGTATACAAACATATCTGTAAACACTGCAGGTATACAAAACAATGTCCGGTACAAACACTGCAGGTATACAAACAATGTCCGTAAACACTGCAAAACAATATCCGTAAACACTGCAGGTATACAAACAATGTCCAAACACCGCAGGTATACAAACAATGTCCGTAAACACTGCAGGTATACAAACAAAATCCGTAAACACTGCAGGTATACAAACAATGTCCATAAATACAGGTATACAAACAATATCCGTAAACACTGCAGGTATACAAACAATATCCGTAAAACTACAGGTATACAACAATATCCGTAAAGGTATACAAACAATGTCCATAAACACTGCAGGTATACAAACAATATCAGTAAACACTGCAGGTATACAAACAATGTCCGTAAACACTACAGGTATACAAACAATATCAGTAAACACTGCAGGTATACAAACAATGTCCGTAAACACTGCAGGTATACAAACAATATCAGTAACACTGCAGGTATACAAGCAATGTCCGTAAACACTACAGGTATACAAACAATATCAGTAAACACTGCAGGTATACAAACAATATCCGTAAACACTACAGGTATACAAGCAATGTCCGTAGACACTGCAGGTATACAAACAATATCCGTAAACACTGCAGGTATACAAACAATGTCCGTAAACACTGCAGGTATACAACAATGTCCGTAGACACTGCAGGTATACAATGTCAGTAAACACTTCACGTATACAAACAATGTCCGTAAACACTACAGGTATACAAGCAATAAACCAGACACTGCAGGTATACAAACAATATCCGTAAACACTCCAGGTATACAAACAATGTCCGTAAACACTACAGGTATACAAACACATCCGTAAACACTGCAGGTGCAACAATGTCCGTAGACACTGCAGGTATACAAACAATGTCCGTAGACACTGCAGGTATACAAACAACAACTGTAAGACACTGCAGGTATACAAACAGTCCGTAGAGACACTGGGTATACAAACAATGTCCGTAGACACTGCAGGTATACAAACAATGTCCGTAGACACTGCAGTAAAATAATGCTCAGACACTGCAGGTGTACAAACAATGTCCGTAGACACTGCAGGTTATACAAACAATATCCGTAGACACTGCAGGTGTACAAACAATGTCCGCAGACACTGCAGGTATACAAACAATGTCCGTAGACACTGCAGGTATATAAATAATGCCCGTAGACACTGCAGGTATACAAACAATGTCCGTAGACACTGCAAGTATATAATTAATGGTAATCCCTTATTAAAAACACCTTTGTCATTTTTCAACTTTAATTTCCTCAACATCAAGGACCAGAGCTCAGCAGTCTTCCTCACCACTTCGTTCTGTGGGCTGAGGCAGTTCTGTTGTTAGCAGTATTTTTCCGTTTTTGTTTATATTCTGTGACGTCATCTGTGTATCTGTGATGGTAGGAAGGTTTTCCAAAATATTGCTAATTTGTTATTATTGTTTTCGTCACCAATTTGAAATAAACTGAAGTGAGTCAAATCGTCTTCTCTGTAGCATTTATAAGACCACACTATGTTTCTGTGGCATTTATAAGACCACACTATGTTTCTGTAGCATTTATAAGACCACACTATGTTTCTGTAGCATTTATAAGACCACACTATGTTTCTGTAGCATTTATAAGACCACACTATGCTTGTGGCATTTATAAGACCACACTATGTTTCTGTAGCATTTATAAGACCACACTATGTTTCTGTAGCATTTATAAGACCACACTATGTTTCTGTGCATTTATAAGACCAAACTATGTTTCTGTAGCATTTATAAGACCACACTGTTTCTGTAGCATTTATAAGACCACACTATGTTTCGGTAGCATTTATAAGACCAGTTTGTTGTTCATGGTTTACAAAACGTCCACATTTCTAGACATACAAATTCCTCTGTTAGGTCAATTCGACATTCATTTTCATAAACGGAGACTGAGCGCGTTGGCTTACCTAAATAACTCAACTGAATGAGTTATATCACGAGGCCGTAACTTGGCCTTAATTAACGGTCAGACTCACATTATACAAGTGTACCACATTTACGACGCAATGATTGTGGCCTTTTTGTAGTGTGTTATTTATTTATTTATTTATTTATTTATTTATTTATTTACGTGTTTCCGTGTTGTAAAGGGTGAACCATGAGTGATATATTCCTTGGTGTGAAACAGACGGAAGTCCAAAGTTTAAATACCGGAGACTCACGAACCTGTGAATCCGAGGCATCACCCAGTGAACTGTGTCATGTCTCGGATTCAGGTTCATGAGCTCTCAGGGTTCATGGAGGACTGACTGGACTTCATTCCAGACTGTATTCACCCCCCGCCCCCCCCATGATGGTCAACAGGTGTCATGGGTTGCGTTAGGCTTACCCACACAACCAACTCCAAAGTTTGTTTTACCAGAGATGAGACGCCCGGCGAGGCATAACTGGGACATGTATTTTTAATTAGTGTATGTTAGCCAGCATTTAGGGGGGTGGCAGTGAAACAGTGTTGTACTGTTCATCGCTTCACACCCAAAAACCTCATTTTAAGTAACTCCCTGAGCCATGGGTTAGTTAAGACGTCGTTCCATCCTCTCCCTCCTGAAAGGGGGGGACACCACACCACACAGTCCTCCACCGCCACACCGTCCTGTGAACCGTTGTCGACACGAGACTAAGTGTGTTAACTTAGGTTGTTATCCGTGGAAATATCACGTGGAAGCCGACACGAGACTAAGCGTGTTAACCAGGTTGTTATCCCCGTGGAAATATCACGTGTGGATGCCTGGTTGCGACAAGAGCAATCCAGGCTGGCCTATCAAACCTACAGTAAATGGTTAATTAATTCACGCTTACAGAGTTCTCCTGCACGACACCGTCTACCGTGACCGTGATCGACACGACTAAGTGTGTTAACTTAGGTTTGTTATCCCGTGGAAATATCACGTGGAAGCCTGGTTGCGACAAAAGCAATCCAGGCTGGTCTATTGCACCTAATGGTTAATTCAAGTCACGCTTACCAGTTCAACTTGCCGCGACAACCGTCCACAGTGACTGTCAGTGACGCGAGACTATGTGTGGTAAACCCAAGAGTACCTTTTTGTTGTAATGGCCGTGGGAAGAAGTTCTTGTGATGAAGCCTGGTTGCAACAAAGCAATCCAGGCTGGCAGTAAATGAATCACGAAGAATTAAGGCTCTGTTAAGTTATACCCATAGAGTAATCACATGTGTCCCCAAGTTAAAATTCTCTTTAGAAGATTAATTTTATTACAGCGTGAACGTGAGTGAATCATATATCCATGCAAATTGTAAATCATTGTATGGAAGCTTGACAAATAAATGTAAGTGCAATTATCTGCCCGTATCTGTGATCCTATCTTATTATTACTAAAGGTAATGACTGATTGGTTATGACAAAGTATACCCAGTAACTAGATAGATGTTGAAAATTAAATGAATCCATTAAATCATCATTTATCAAGTATAAATCATGGAATGTCGAGTGGTGGAGTGAACTTCACGTAGATACGCCATAATCTCCTGTAAGTAATCAGTGTGAAGGTATCAAACTCTACAGTAAGAAATAAGAAATACGTCATATTATTATCTTTATATAATATAATCCACTCCTACTACCACCGATTCATACTAAAACCATGACAAAAGGTTAAGGTCAAACATCAAGGTCACTGACTTACAACCATAGATTAAAATGCCTCCTCCATTTTGTGGCGCGGACGATTATCTTCCGTACATCAGGTGACGTCTAATATGGCAATAACACAAAATACTTGAAGATTAGAGAGTAGGATGAACAACGGAGTTAAATATACGCCGTAAGGTTGGACTAGAAAAAAAAAACAAACAATGTAAAGTGCAGGATGAACTAAAATATAACATGAGAATGAAGGAAACTGCAGCGGGCCGATTGACCGATAGTGGACAATCCCGTTTACACCCAACCCTATCGCTCCTATATCCATCCAACGTATGTTTGAAGCTATCCAGCGTATTTGAATTATTGATGATGTTTGGTAACTTGTTCCACTCATCCACTACTCTATTTCCAAACCAATGTACCTATCTCGCGCCTAAATCTAAATTTGTCTAATTTAAAACCATTACTACGAGCTATTGCTGTAGATAACCTCGCAAGTCTTGTATCAACACACTCCTTCGTATGAACCCGTACTTTGTTAGCCTTGTTTGAGCAAATGCACATTGTAGACTTGATTTAAGTTTCCTACTTATCATTATTCCCAAATCTTTCACACAGGCGGATTTCTCTATAACATCGTTGTTCATCTGATATCTGGTTTCTCTGTTTACATCTCTAGACTAAGTACATTACATTTGTCCACATTAAATTTCATCTGTCAACTAGATTAACACTGAACCATATTGGAGTGACAAGCTCTGCACTGTTGCTCAAAGGGGTTCACAACCTCCGCCTCGACGGGGACATATATAAATTAGGTTGTAGCTGCAGCGTGTTGTTATTACTGGGCAAGTGTGTTGTTAGTCACTCCTTCTCGAGTTGTGGTGTGTATATATATATATATATATATATATATATATATATATATATATATATATATATATATATATATATATATATATATATTTCATGTAAATCACAATGAAAACGTGATAAGATAAATCTTGATAAAATCACACGGGAAAATGGAAACAACTGAGTACCTTAGCTTTCGTCTTTTATTCGGGCATAATGTGAATAAGACGAAAGCTATAAATATATATATATATATATATATATATATATATATATATATATATATATATATATATATATATATAAAAGAAATTTCAGTGATGTTGGCGCTGCCCGCACGTAGTGATAGTTTCTTGAACTGCCCATATAATATTAAGTATACTCTTGTGACTTAATTTGGACGTAATTATGAAATTAAATGACAGTTAATAAATTGAAAATGATTATGGGTCATTTCCCAGTTTGAAAAATTTGCGTTAGCCCTAATTAAGCAGTTAGTTTGCACGGTAAATAAGTACTCTCTTTCAAGGCAGGGCAGTCACTAGGCAGTGGTCAAACAGAGCGGAACCCTGCGTTCCTGCGTTGGCCAGAGAAACGGTCACGTGATCTGGTCCCTTGGTTCGTAAGTTTTATTCGATCTCTCAGAGCTTAGATAGGGCGGTAGGAACAAACAGTAAGTGAGTGACGGTAATGTGAGTCTTAAGGAGAAGTTTATAATAGCTAACAGAGGGTTTGTTGCAGGGTTTCTGTAGAGCCCACGCGTCCATACGTTCGAGCGTCCATACGGTATGAACGTCCACACGATCTGAATTCGTCCACTCATCTGAGTTGAGCCCACGCGGTTGAGTTAACACTGAGGGTTGGAGTGAAACCAGCTGTCTGGGTGTACAACTAACGATGTGGGACCAGCGTCTGTCCCCGTTTGACGATCGTTTGGGGTCACCAGATCTCTTCACCTCGCTACAATGCTACAAATCTAAAGGCAGTTTAGTGAAAACCTTTTACTAACAGGAAGCTAGAGCTCCCTCAACTGTACAAGGTCTGATTTGCTCACTGCCTTCCGTTTCATGGAAGTACTGAGTATAAAATGAGGCTAGCTGAGTGAATGAATGTTCACACACTGAGACCAGGAGTCTAGTGGGTACTTAGAGGAACATTCTCCAAGGTTGTGAAGGGCTTGTTTGTGCCTTAAGAAAAATACGGGTGCTTGTGGAACCTATGTGTGAGGTTAAGAGCATGTTTTCACGGGTATTGGTGGGGTCAATAACCCTCTTCATATAGTGATACTATTTTTCAGTGACTAATATTGTCTTGCTGTGTGTAGTTAATATTTCTGAAATATTTTGATAGTATTGTTTTCCAATGTTTATGTGCCACTAATTGATGTCAGATAACAAGGAACTGTCTTCAGATGAGGTTCATCCTTCCTGTTGTAAGTAATACTGTTGATTTATTTCCTTTAATGCATTTAATATTTCTTTATAATTTCAATATCATGTATAACTTGTGTTCCCCAGTGTAGTGTCTTAAGCCAGGTTAAGAGCTGTGCATCTGTTGGTAGTAACATTATTTTGTTGAGTGCCATTAAGGCCTATTCATGGTGGAGTTAATAATTTTTATTTTCTATACCATTTTCTCAGTGATTGATGTCATTTTGTTTAAACCCTTAAGCCTGTTCATGTGCAAACATTTCTTAATACTTTGAATTTATTGTTGTCTAATAAGGCATTTTCTAAGTTTCTAATAATTTCAATATCATGTATAACTTTTGTTCCCCAGAGTAGTGTTTTAAGCCAGGTTAAGAGGTGTGCATATGTTGGTGTACCATTATTGATTGTGTCTGTAGTGTTGGAGAATTGAAGTGTCTAAAATTTTACAGTGAGTCTCATTCACCCCAATCACAGGTGCTATCCTTCCACGGGTCACGGAGAATTCATTTTCTAGTAATTTGAATGTTGTTGTGCTGGTTCGGGTTTTTCTCCAAGGGGCGTTTCCACTGCATTACCATCTAATAATAATAAACCCCAAGTCAAGTGAGAATAATGTGTGTGTGTGTTTAGTGGTCCTCTCTCTCTCTCTCTCTCTCTCCCTCTCCGTTCGTCTGTCTGTCTGTCTCTCTCTCGGTGTAGTGAATTTAATTAATTCATTCATTTACTTCCCAAGGGTGACACTAACGTTCAGTAGGGCCAGAGTGGAGTATCAAAACGATCTACCAAACGACTTTTGAGATGGCGGTGAATGACGGACGCTGACGAATGATTCAAGGACGCCGACGGATGATTCGAGGACGCCGACGAATGATTCGAGGACGCCGACGAATGATTCAAGGACGCCGACGAATGATTCAGGACGCCGACGAATGATTCGAGGACGCCGACGAATGATTCGAGGACGCCGACGTATGATTCGAGGACGCCGACGGTGATTCCAGGACGCCGACGAATGATTCAAGGACGCCGAATCGCGACGATGATTCGAGGACGCCGACGGGTGATTCAGGACGCCGACGGATAATTCAAGGATGCCGACGGATGATTCAAGGACGCCGACGGATGATTCAAGGATGCCGACAAATGATTCAAGGATGCCGACGAATGATTCAAGGATACCGACGAATGATTCAAGGACGCCGACGGATGATTCAAGGACGCCGACTATTCAGGACGCCGACGGATGATTCAAGGATGCCGACGGATGATTCAGGATGCCGACTTATGATTCAAGGACGCCGACGGATGATTCAAGGATGCCGACGGATGATTCAAGGACACCGACGGATGATTCAGGACGCCGACTCATGATTCAGGACGCCGACGGATGATTCAAGGACGCCGACTCATGATTCAGGACCCGGATGATTCAGGACGCCGACCATGATTCCAGGACGCCGACTCATGATTCAAGGATGCCGACGAATGATTCAAGGATACCGACGGATGATTCAAGGATGCCGACGGATGATTCAAGGATACCGACGGATGATTCAAGGACGTAGAGCGAGGAGCGACATGATAGAGGTGTATTAATGGAAGTCAGGGCTAAACAAAGAGGACATTACAAAGGTACTCAAACTATCCAACCAGGAGCGAACTCGTAACAATCGTTTTAAATTAGACAAATTTAGATTTAGGCGCGAAATAGGTAAACACTGGTTTGGAAACAGAGTAGTGGATGAATGGAACAAGTTACCAAATATCATCATTAACTCGAATAAACTGGATAGCTTCAAACATAGGTTGGATGCTTATATGAGCAATAGGGTTGGGTGTAAACGGGACTGCCCAGTATGGACCAATAGGCCCGCTGCAGTTTTCTCCATTCTTTGTTCTTATTCAAGGACGCCGACGGAAGGATAAGAGGCGACAGGAATAGTTCAGTCAACCCAAGATTGGTACCAGAAGTGAATATGAGTATCACTCTTGTTGTATCATCATCATCATCATCATCATCATCATCTCGTGCACTCCAACCATTCATAAATGTTTCTTTAATAAAATATAAAAGCACAATGAACTACACACCCATTCACCTTCCAAAGTTTTAATTATTAGCCAAGGTCTCTATTTCAACATCTCTGTGCACCACGTACTAAATATTTTCATTAAATTATGGCAAAACAATACTCAGCCCGCCCCACCACACACACACTCTGTCCTCAGTAAACTGACCAAATATCCACAAAACTAAAGATTTTTACTACGCATTTTAATTTGTGTGCAGAAAGGATGAAGAACAAGATATTACAAACGTCTTCTTAACCTAACCTAACCATTCACTTAAAACCTTACGAGACATCACTGAACTACACAGTACATCTTAAGAGCTTTTCTACCGTGATTCTCTCATTTAACTCCGGACTAATGAAGGTATCTAGTTGAGGCAGAGTCTTGGTATAATTTCAGAGCAATTTTTGGAAGTTAAGTTTCTGGTTTAGCAAAGTTAACACGTAAAGGATATTGTTAGATGGTAATTTTAAATATTAACCGTGTTAACTTTTGAGATCACCCACCACCACCACTTCATTATCCGCCCACCTCATCACCACACCACTACATTATCAACACCACCTCATCACCACACCACTACATTATCTGCACCACCTCATCACCACACCACTACATTATCAACACCACCTCATCACCCCACACCTATCACACACCATTATCTACACCACCTCATCACCACACCACACATTATCTACACCACCTCATCACCACACCACTACATTATCTACACCACCTCATCACCACACCACTACATTATCTACACCACCTCATCACCACCCTACATTATCTACACCTTTCCATCACCACACCACTACATTATCTACACCACCTCATCACCACACACCATTACATTATCTACACCACCTCATCACCACACCACTACATTATCTACACCACCTCATCACCCACACCACATTATCTCCCTCATCACCACACATTATACACCACATACACCATTATCTACACCACCTCATCACCACACCACTACATTATCTACACCACCTCATCACCACACTTACATTATCTACACCACCTCATCACCACACCACTACATCATCTACATCACCTCATCACCACACCACTACATTATCTACATCTCATCACCACACCACTACATTATCTGCACCACCTCATACCACACCATTCTCACCACACCTCATCACCCACACCACTACATTATCTACACCACCTCATCACCACACCACTACATTATCACACCACCTCATCACCACACCATTACATTACCTACACCACCTCATCACCACACCACTACTTATCTACACCACCATCACCACACCATTATCTACACCTCATCACCACACCACTACATTATCTACATCACCTCATCACCACCACTACATTATCTGCACCACCTCACCACACCACTACATTATCTACATCACCTCATCACCACACCATTACATTATCTACACCACCTCATCACCACACCACTACATTATCTACCTTTCCATCACCACACCACCCACCACCCACAACACGACACACAGATGGAACATTTAAGAGGTCCCCATCATAAAGATCACCTTACTCACACGTTTTATCATCCTGGGCTGTAATGTGTGGTTGGCAAGATGGAGACGATATATTAACTTATTAAATAATTTGTGTAATGTTGTATCGGTAATCTTTAAACAAGCAGATAAACAAGAGCTATTGTAAAAAATCTTGATATAGATCTAATATACTTAGCAATATATAACTGACTTGTGTTGTAGATAACAGAAATCGCCACTGCCTGCCTGTCCGACTCACTGACCAAGAGAAGCTTTTACCGGTCTACACTTGAGGAAGATTGTATTACATTCTCGGTTATTACTCGTGTTGACGCACTACAACAACATACACGTTAACCTCTAGGATAATACTTGCTGCTAGATGTACTGTATGTGAGTCAGTGTGAAAACAATGAAATATATGGCTATCAAAATTATGAGACGAAAGAAACCCCATTTACATCAAGCAAACACAGAGACCTCTCACATACAGGTAATTTCTTCAGGGTAGTGAAGGAAGAAAGTGAGAATGAGGGTGAGAAGGGGTGAGGTGAGGAAGTGAGAAGAGGGGTGAGAAGGGGTGAGGGGTGAGGAAGGGGTGAGGGGGTGAGGAAGGAGTGAGGGGTGAGGAAGGGTGAGAGGGTAAGGATGGCGGAGGGGTGCCGTGTGGGGTGAGGATGACGTGAGGGGTGCTGTGTGTGGGGTGAGGATGACGTGAGGGGAAGGTGTGGGGTGAGGATGACGAGGGTGCCGTGTGGGGTGAGGATGACGTGAGGGGTGCCGTGGGGTGAGATGGCGTGAGGGTGCTGGGGAGGAGGACGAGGGGTGCTGTGTGGGGTGAGGATGACGGAGGGGTGCTGCGGGGTGAGGATGGCGGAGGGTGCCGTGGGGTGAGGATGGCGTGGAGGGGTGCTGTGGGGTGAGATGACGGGAGGGGTGCCGTGGGGTGAGGATGACGTGAGGGGTGCTGTGGGTGAGGGAGGACGAGGGGTGCCGTGGGGTGAGGATGACGTGAGGGGTGCCGTGGGGTGGAGGATGACGTGAGGGTGCTGTGTGGGGGTGAGGATGACGTGAGGGTGCTGTGGGGTGGAGGATGATGTGAGAGAGGGTGCTGTGTGGGTGGAGGATGACGTGAGGGGTGCTGTGTGGGGGGGTGAGGGGATGACGTGAGGGGTGCTGTGGGGGTGAGGATGATGGAGGTGCGGCGTGGGGTGAGGGGGTGAGGAGGGTGAGGGGTGCTGTGTGTGGGGTGGAGGATGACGTGGAGGGTGCTGTGTGTGGGGTGAGGGATGACGTGAGGGGAAGCCGTGGGGTGAGGATGACGTGAGGGGGTGCCGTGGGGTGAGGATGACGTGAGGGGTGCCGTGTGGGGTGAGGATGACGTGAGGGGTGCCGTGTGGGGTGAGGGGTGCCGTGTGGGGGTGAGGATGAGGTCACTAGTGGAGGCAGTAATCCATGACAGGTGACAGCGAGCGTTAGACAGCAGGCAGGTGGAGTCCGCTCACTCAACTCTATAAACTTGATTAATGTTTGGTGTGTGTGTGTGTGTGTGTGTGTGTGTGTGTGTGGTAATGGCGTAAGGGGGAGTTGTGAGAGAAGACGAAGACACTCACCAAGACATATCACTGTGGCCTGACCTACTCTCTCTCTCTCTCTCTCTCTCTCTCTCTGTCTCTCTCTCTCTCCAAAACCAATCCCATCACATACTTATATCCCCCAAAAGTTTTAATGCCACACTTCTATTCCCCACCACACTCTAACATCACACACCTCTCGCACTCTACCACACCACCTTTTCCACTACGCGTTTTGCACCTTACCACACTTCTAGCACCCTACCACAAGCTAACCCCCCCCACATACATTTCGCATCTTACCACACCCTAACACCACACTTCTTGCACTTTACCATATTCAAACTACCACACACCTTTCGCACCCTACCACACCCTTATAACGAGTCATCTACGTAGACTGCTCACGCCAGACAGCCACTAATGGTCTGGTCAGAGAACCTCGGGCTGGCAATAGAAGCAATTTTCGTTTAACTGTTTCTTCTCACGATATATTAGAATTATAGATAGGAAAATAGCGATATATATTGACGGAGAAAATAGCAATATATATTGACAGGGAAAATAGCGATATATATTGACAGGGAAAATAGCGATATACTGTATATTGACGGGGAAAATAGCGATATATATTGACGGAGAAAATAGCGATATATATTGACGGGGAAAATAGCGATATATATTGACAGGGAAAATAGCGATATATATTGACGGGGAAAACAGTGATATATATAGACGGGGAAAAAGCGATATATTGACGGGGAAAATAGCGATATATATTGACGGGAAAATAGCGATATATATTGAAGGGGGAAATAGCGATATACAGAAATATATTGGAGGAAAACACCGATATATATATATTGACGGAGGAAATAGCGATATACATATAAAAATATTGACGGGGGAAAATAGCGATATATATTGACGGGGGAAAATAGCGATATATATTGAAGGGGGAAATAGCGATAGACAGAAATATATTGAAGGAGGAAAATAGCGATATACATTGAAGGAGGAAAATAGCGATATACATTGAAGGGGGAAAATGGCGATATACATTGAAGGGGGAAAATAGCGATTTACATTGAAGGGGGGAAATAGCGGTATACAGTATATTGAAGGGGGGAAATAGTAATTTACATTGAAGGGGGATAATAGCGATATATATTGAAGGGGGAAAATAGCGATTTACATTGAAGGGGGGAAATAGCGATATAAATTGAAGGAAAACTTTTAGCGAGGAAAAATTTGCTGGATTTTAAAAGTTACATAAGAGAAGTTAATTTCTTCCTAAATACTTTAATGACTCAAAATTAACTTGAGAAATGATGATGATGATGATGATAGCTACGAAAATACATACACCAATAAATTTACACTAGTTACAAATACACACAAATACATAAACACACACTATATATACACACACATACATGGATATATACACACATACATACATATTAGTCGGATATACATACGCCATTGCCCAACCAACTTGCACGCCCCGTCACGTAGAATAATGACGACCACAGCGAAGACGACCCGTGGGTATATCTCGCCTGGACCTGCTGGGGGATATATATACGGGTCGTGGCATGGATATACGTGTCCGTTGTAATGAAGGTACGTGACAGAGATTCAGGTTTTAATAACTGGTCTGTGGGAAAGGTTTTAGAAATAGTCTGTGGGAAAGGTTTTAGAAATAGTCTGTGGGAAAGGTTTTAGAAATAGTCTGTGGGAAAGGTTTTAGAACTGGTCTGTGGGAAAGGTTTTAAAACTGGTCTGTGGGAAAGGTTTTAGAAATAGTCTGTGGGAAAGGTTTTAGAAAGTCTGTGGGAAAGGTTTTAGAACTGGTCTGTGGGAAAGGTTTTAAAACTGGTCTGTGGGAAAGGTTTTAAAACTAGGTCTGTGGGAAAGGTTTTAAAGGTTTTAGAACTGGTCTGTGGGAAAGGTTTTAAAAAACTGGTCTGTGGGAAAGGTTTTAAAACTGGTCTGTGGGAAAGGTTTTAAAACTGGTCTGTGGGAAAGGTTTTAGAAATAGTCTGTGGGAAAGTTTTATGGCTGGTCCGTGGGAAAGGTTTTAAAACTGGTTTGTGGGAAAGTTTTATGGCTGGTCCGTGGGAAAGGTTTTAAAACTGGTTTGTGGGAAAGTTTTATGGCTGGTCCGTGGGAAAGGTTTTAAAACTGGTTTGTGGGAAAGGTTTTAAAACTAGTACGTGGGAAAGGTTTTAGAAATGGTCTGTGGGAAAGGTTTATGGCTGGTCCGTGACAAAGCTTCAAGGTTCGCAAAGACTCTTCTTCACAATTACGTGGAAAACACCAGTTTCATCCGGGCGAGGAAAGAGGGTTTTACTTTTCCTCTTCAAATGGAAATGGTTTAAGGTTTTATTCTGGGAAAAGGTTTATGAAGCTTTGGGTTTTATTGTGAACAAAGTTTTATCTGTGGAAAAGGTTGAGAAAAATGTCTGAGGATGATAGGGAAAGTTTAGCTTCCATCTTAGGAATAAAAATAAAAAGATTGAAATTTCACCTTAAGACCACAAAGGAAGACTGAAATTTCACCTTAAGGACCACAAAGGAAGACTGAAATTTTACTTTAAAATTACAAAGCAATTTATCCCTTTACATCAAAAGAGAATCTGATAGACTTACCGCTGATGTGAAAAACACGCACGCACGCACGCACGCACTACATAATAGTGTGGTTTAGTGGTCGACAGATACAGTTATTATAGACAAAAATATTAGTAGGAAGACGTTGTTCTAATGCAAAATGTCTGTCTGTCTGTCTGTCTGTCTGTCTATCTGTCTGTCTGTCTCACCTTTCAGGATGACTGCTTCTCCCTTTTTCTGTCTCTCATGTCTCCCTTCCCCTGTCTCACGTCCCCGTCCTTTGTCTCTCATGTCTCCCTTCCTCTGTCTCTCATGTCTCCCTTCCTCTGTCTCCCGTCCTCTGTCTCTCATGTCTCCCTTCCTCTGTCTCTCATGTCTCCCTACCTCTGTCTCACGTATCTCTCTGGAACACATTCTATTGATCAAAAGCTTTTTAGTTCCTCTGCCATTTTTACTGAGGTTGAATTTCTTGCAGCCATTTTTACTAACAAGTGGGTTTTAAAATTCGTCTGTGTTTACCTGTTGAAGATGTTAATGTTGATGCAGCAGGAGACTCGCATTATATTATCAATTAACAGGTGTAATTATCTATCCTCTCTCTATTGATAAATGCGTTTAACACCTGTGATGTTAAAATAAGTATTGTTGTAAATATATATAGATGGTTTATTCTAGTTTAATTATTTGTTTTAAATTATAATATATAATCACACAAAGGTTTAAGCCCAGAGTTATTTACACCTTTGTTTGTTTTATTAGCACCACTGTACCCTGGTATGTGTAAGTAGCACCACTGTACCCTGTTATGTGTAAGTAGCACCACTGTACCCTGTTATGCGTAACTAGCACCACTGCACCCTGGTATGTGTAAGTAGCACCACTGTACCCTGTTATGCGTAACTAGCACCACTGTACCCTGGTATGTGTAACTAGCACCACTGTACCCAGGTATGTGTAACTAGCACCACTGTACCTTGGTATGTGTAACTAGCACCACTGTACCTTGGTATGTGTAACTAGTACCACTGTACCCTGGTATGTGTAAGTAGCACCACTGCCCAGGTAGTGTGTAACTAGCACCACTGTACCCTGTTATGCGTACCAGCACCACTGTACCCTGGTATGCGTAATAGCACCACTGTACCCCTGGTATGAGTAACTAGCACCACTGTACCCTGTTATGCTAACTACCACCACTGTACCCTGGTATGTGTAACTAGCACCACTGTACCCTGGTATGTGTAACTAGCGATACCATCTCCCCGACGGCTGTGACATTCAACCGCACTAAGACAACCTGCCCCCTCCCCTCACTACCAGCTACCAGCACCTAACTACCACCACCAGCCATCACAACCACCCCCAACCACAAATCCTTCAAACACATCCACCACCACCCCACCACCCCACCACCCCCATTGTACTATAATATTAACGAGGTTGTCATGGTAACAACCTGTATTTACGCTCTCGGCAATTCATTATTTTGGGGAGGTGTATTTTCCCCAAGACTCGTATACTCCTATGTTAATATTTATCCCTCGCACGGCCGATGAAAAAAACGTGTATGTCAGTCCGTCTGTTGGTTCGTGTTGTCGCGCTCCACCGTGATCAGAATATCTATCGGTATATATCTTAGGTAACTGATATATAAAACATTCAGAATATTTGCCCAAAGTTCCTCAACAGAGACGATTAAGTTCCGTGTCGTGGTTGTCATTCTTACAGTACAGCTATAGTCTTAGGTGGGTATATTCCTCTCATATATATATATATACAGTGATATATCGATATACCTCCCCTGGTATATCTCGGCAGCTTTGTATACATATTCTAAAAGTATTCTCAGTAGATAAATATATTACGTATGGCACCGAGAATCATTATTTTAACTTGAGGGTCTTAAGTGGGTTAAATCAATTCGGTGATTCTGTTATAATGAAAGATTTTTAGTGATTCTTAACTTGACAATTAATATATATTAGGTGATTTTTAATATGATAATTACATAGATTCGACGATTCTCAAATTGATATTCTGTGATTAAGATAATTAATTATTTTCGGGATTTCATGACAATTACATTCGCGATTCTTATTTTGATAATTAAGTATTTTCGATAATTCTCAACATGACAATCAAATATTTTTTCCCGCCGATTTTTAACATGATGATTACATTTATTTGGTTAATCTCAGTACGGTAATTAATTTCTTCAATGATTCCAAATATTCAGCCTAATTCTGCGGGTAATTCTGAAAATAGCAACAAAATGCTCTCGGTGATTCTGCAGAAAATACTTCAGCATTATCGGCATATCTCGGTGTGATTTAATACAACAGCGTTATCGGTATATTTCCGCATGATACAACAGCGTTATCGGTATTTTTTGGCACGATAATAAAGCGATATCGGTTGTCCTAGCAACACTTTAAGGATCCTAGCAACACTCCCGACCAGGCCTTTGTGTTTATCAATGGTCCTAGCAACACTCCCGACCAGGACTTTGTGTTTATCAGTGGTCCTAACAACACCCCCGACCAGGCCTTTGTGTTTATCAGTGGTCCTAGCAACACTCCCGACCAGGCCTTTGTGTTTATCAATGGTCCTAACAACACTCCGACCAGGCCTTTGTGTTTATCAGTGGTCCTAGCAACACTCCCGACCAGACGCTGTGTTTATCAGTGGTCCCTAGCAACACTCCCGACCAGGCCTTTGTGTTTATCAGTGGTCTAGCAACACTCCCCGGCCAGGCCTTTGTGTTTATCAGTGGTCTATAGCCTCCCGACCAGACCTTTGTGTTTATCAATGGTCCTGTAACACTCCCCATGAGCCTTTGTGTTTATCAGTGGTCCTAGCAACACTCCCCGACCAAGGCCTTTGTGTTTTTATCAATGGTCTAGCAACACTCCCGACCAGGCCTTTGTGTTTATCAATGGTCTAGCAACACCCCCGACCAGGCGCTTTGTGTTTATCGAGTATTCTAGCAACACCCCGTACAGGCCTTTTGTGTTTATCAGTATTCCTAGCAACACCCCGACCAGGCCTTTGTGTTTATCAGTAGTCCTAGCAACCTCCCCGACCAGGCCTTTGTGTGTTTATCAATGGTCCCTAGCAACACTCCCCGACCAGGCCTTTGTGTTTATCGGTATTCCTAGCAACCTCCCGACCAGGCCTTTGTGTTTATCAATGGTCTCTTAACCTCCCGACCAGGCCTTTGTGTTTATCAATGGTCCCTAGCAACACCCCCGACCAGGCCTTTGTGTTTTATCGAGTATTCCTAGCAACACCCCCCCGACCAGGCCTTTGTGTTTATCAGTGGTCCCTAACCTTGCTCCCGACCAGGCCTTTGGTGTTTATCAGTGGTCTAGCAACACTCCCGACCAGGCCCTTTGTGTTTATCAGTGGTCTAAGCTTACTCCCGACCAGGCCTTTGTGTTTTATCGAAGGTGGTCCCTAGCAACGCCTCCCGACCAGGCCTTTGTGTTTATCAGTGGTCCTAGCAACACTCCCGACCAGGCCTTTGTGTTTATCAATGGTCCTAGCAACACTCCCGACCAGGCCTTTGTGTTTATCAGTAGTCCTAGCAACACTCCCGACCAGGCCTTTGTGTTTATCAGTAGTCCTAGCAACACTCCCGACCAGGCCTTTGTGTTTATCAGTGGTCCTAGCAACAATTATTAAGATTTACAGTGAACTTAACAACATAGGAAAGACATTGGATGATTTAATTCCCCTGTAGGAAGTAAAGGAGGAAATATTCTTCCTCTTGCGTCGGTGTCTGAGTTTGTCTGCTTCAGCGTCTGCTTCGGCGTCGGTATTACTGTCTACGTTAGCGTCTACTTCGGCGTCGGTATTAGCGTCTACGAGTAGAGTCTACGCCAGCGTCTACTTCGGCGTCGGTATTAGCGTCTACGTCTAAAGTCTACGTCGGCGTCTACTTCGGCGTCAGTATTAGCGTCTGCGAGTAGAGTCTACGTCAGCGTCTACATCGTGGTTCTTTTTCATGTTCGAGTTAATTGGGAAAGAGACGACCAAGGTAATCGATGATGATGACTTGCGTTACAGTATTTCTCTGACGTCATCATGATTATCTCCGACAGGGAAGGTGACTCTTATCTCCAAGATCGGAGTTTCACACCGTCGAGTAGCAGCATTGAAGCAGGAGGCTGGCGAACGTCCGCCTGGAAGAGTTCCGGGTGGAGGAAGACACCAAGTGTTCTGTTCGTGCTGGCGGTGATCGGGTACCTGGAGACCGAGTGTGAGGGCCATGTCAGATCACTGCCTCTTCCCGAGCTGCACAACTTAAGACCTAATAGAAACTGCGCGACCTGGAGTGTAAGAGTCCCTGACACGGTCATTAGTTGCAACCGAGAGCCTGCACACATTAATAACCTGCTTAACAGGTCCAGTGCAACATGGATACTAAGATTCCAGTTTGGTTGCATCCTCGCATCCTGGCACGATCACTGGTTGCAAGCTAGAGCCTGCAAAGATTTAATATCTAGTCCAGCGAGCCCTGGTGTGCATCTTGGTGCCTGAAGGCCTAGTTTGCTTGCTTCCTCGCATCCCACGGGCAGGCTCCACCCTCCCTCCCCACCATCCTGCAGACACATATATTGCACCGACGCTGTTGTTGCTCCCGGGGTTTGGTGCAAGTTGTCGCCAAAACTTGTTATCCTCGTGTTTCCTCCCTGGGATTTTCCCAGAAGTTGTCCTGTTTTCCGAAAGGGGTGAACCCCTTTTATTGTGGGCGACCCCCTAGAGTTGTACGACTCCTAGAGTTGTGGGGACCTCCTAGAGTTGTGGGTGACCCTAGAGTTGTGGGCGACCCCTAGAGTTGTGGGCGACTCCTAGAGTTGTGGGTGACCCCAGGAATTGTGGGCGACTCTAGAGTTGTGGGCGACTCCCTAGAGTTGTGGGCGACCCCCTAGAGTTGTGGGCGACCTCCTAGAGTTGTGGGTGACTCTAGAGTTGTGGGCGACCCCTAGAGTTGTGGGCAACCCCTAGAGTTAAGGGTGACTTCATAGAGTTGTGGGTGACTCTAGAGTTGTGAGCGACCCCTAGAGTTGTGGGCGACTCCTAGAGTTGTGGGCGACCCCACAGAGTTGTGGGCGACCCTAGAGTTGTGGGCGACATCCTGAGTTGTGGGCGACACCTCAGAGTTTTGACCTGGGGCGACTCTCGAGTTGTGGGTGACTCCTAGAGTTGTGGGTGAATCCTTAGAGTTGTGGGGTGACTCCCAGAGTTGTGGGTGACCCCCTAGAGTTGTGGGTGGCCCCAGAGTTGTGGGCGACTCCACTAGAGTTGTGGGCGACCCCCAGAGTTGTGGGCGACCCCTAGAGTTGTGGGCGACCCCTAGGTTGTGGGCGACCCCCTAGGTTGTGGGCGACCCCCTGGGGTTGTGGGCGACCCCTAGGTTGTGGGCGACCCCTGAGTTGTGGGCCCCTAGAGTTGTGGGCACCCCCTGGGGTTGCGACCACCTGGAGTTGTGGGCGACCCCTGGGAGTTGTGGGCGACTCCCTAGAGTTGTGGGCGACCCCTAGAGTTGGGGCGACCCTGGGTGTGGGCGACCTAGAGTTGTGGGCGACCACCTAGAGTTGTGGGCGCACCTAGGTGTGGGCGACCCCCTGGGGTTGTGGGCGACCCCCTAGAGTTGTGGGCCCTGAGTTGTGGGCGACCCCCTAGAGTTGGGCGACTCCTGGTTGTGGGCGACCCCCTAGAGTTGTGGGCGACTCCTGGGGTTGTGGGCGACCCCTAGAGTTGTGGGCGACCCCTGGGGAGATATGGGCGACCACCTGAGTTGTGGGCGACCACCCTGGAGTTGTGGGCGAACCCCTAGAGTTGTGGGCAGCCCCTAGAGTTGTGGGCGAACCCCCTGGGTTGTGGGCGACCCCTAGAGTTGTGGGCGACCCCCTAGAGATGTGGGCGACCCCTAGAGATGTGGGCGACCCCCTAGAGTTGTGGGTGACTCCATAGGGTTGTGGGTGACTCCCCTAGAGTTGTGGGTGACTCCCTAGAGGTTGTGGGTGACTCCCTGGGTTGTGGGTGACCCCCTAGAGTTGTGGGTGACCCTAGGTTGGGTGACTCCCAGAGTTGTGGGCGACCCCCTAGAGTTGTGGGCGACTCCCTAGGGTGTGCGACCCCCTAGAGTTGTGGGCGACTCCCTAGGTTGTGGGCGACCCTCCTAGAGTTGTGGGCGCCCCTGAGTTGTGGGCGACCACCTGGGGTTGTGGGCGACCACCTAGAGTTGTGGGCGACCACCCTAGAGTTGTGGGCGACCCCTAGAGTTGTGGGCGACCCCTGAGGTTGTGGGCGACCCCCTAGGGTTGTGGGCGACCCCTAGAGTTGTGGGCGACCCCTGGGGTTGGGCGACTCCTGAGTTGTGGGCCTCCCCTGAGTTGTGGGCGACTCCTGGGGTTGGGGCGACCCCTAGAGGTTGTGGGCGACCACCTAGAGTTGTGGCGACCACCTGGCGTTGTGGGCGACCACCTAGGTTGCCGAACCCTAGGTTGTGGGCGAACCCCTAGGTTGTGGGCGAACCCCTGGGTTGTGGGCCCCCTGAGGTTGTGGCGACCCCCAGAGATGTGGGCGACCCCCAGAGATGTGGTGACCCCTAGAGTTGTGGGTGACTCCTAGAGTTGCGGGTGCTCCCTAGAGTTGTGGGTGACTCCTAGGTTGTGGGTGACTCCCCAGGGTGGGTGACTCCCTAGAGTTGTGTGACTCCTAGAGTTGTGGGTGACTCCTAGAGTTGTGGGTGACTCCCTAGAGCTGTGGGTGACTCCTAGAGTTGGGTGACTCCTAGGTTGGGGTGACCCCTAGAGTTGTGGTGACCCCTAGGTGTGGGCCCTAGAGATGGGGCGATAGAGTTGTGTGCGACCCCCCAGAGTTGTGGGCGACTCCTAGAGTTGTGTGACCACCTAGAGTTGTGGGCGACTCCCTAGAGTTGTGGGCGACTCCCAGAGTTGTGGGCGACCCTCTAGAGTTGTGGGCGACCCCTGGGCTGTGGGCGACCACCCTGGGTTGTGGGCGACCACCTAGGGTTGTGGGCGAACCCCTGGGGTTGTGGGCGACCCTAGAGTTGTGGGCACCCCTAGGTTGTGGGCGACCCCCAGGGTTGTGGGCGACTCCTGAGTTGTGGGCGACTCCTGGAGTTGTGGCGACTCCTGAGTTGTGGGCGACCCTGAGTTGGGCGACCACCTGGGATTGTGGCGACCACCAGGGTTGTGGGCGACCACCTAGAGTTGTGGGCGACACCACCTAGGTGTGGGCGAACCCTAGGTTGGGCGAACCCTAGAGTTGTGGGCAAACCCCTGGGGTTGGGCGACCCCCAGAGATGTGGGCGACCCCCTAGAGATGTGGGTGACCCCCTAGGTGTGGGTGACTCTAGAGTTGTGGGTGACTCCTGAGCTGTGGGTGACTCCTAGGTGTGGGTGCTCCCAGAGTTGTGGGTGACTCCCTAGAGCTGTGGGTGACTCCTAGAGTTGTGGGTGACTCCCTAGGTGTGGGTGACTCCCTAGGTTGTGGGCCCCTCAGTGTGGGCGACCCCCCAGAGTTGTGGGCGACCCTAGGTGTGGGTGACCCTAGAGTTGTGGGTGACTCCCCTAGAGTTGTGGGCGACCCCCTAGAGTTGTGGGCGACTCCTGGGTGTGCGACCCCCTAGAGTTGTGGGCGACTCCCTAGAGTTGTGGGCGGCCCCTCTGGGGTTGTGGGCGACCACCTAGAGTTGTGCGAACCCCTGGAGTTGTGGGCGACCCCTAGGTTGTGGGCGACCCCCTAGGTGTGGGCGACCCTAGAGGTTGTGGGCGACCCCTGAGTTGTGGGCGACTCCTAGAGTTGTGGGCGACTCCTAGAGTTATGGGCGACTCCTAGGTTGTGGGCGACTCCCAGAGTTGTGGGCGACTCCTAGAGTTGTGGGCTCCCCTAGAGTTGTGGGCGACCACCTAGAGTTGTGGGCGACCACCTAGAGTTGTGGGCGACCACCTAGCGTTGTGGGCGAACCCCTGGGTGGGCGACCCCTGAGTTGTGGGCGAACCCTAGAGTTGTGGGCAGACCCTGAGTTGTGGGCGACCCCTAGGTGTGGGCGACCCCCAGAGATGTGGGCGACCCCAGAGATGTGGGTGACCCCCTAGAGTTGTGGGTGACTCCCTGAGTTGTGGGTGACTCCCCTAGAATGTGGGTGACTCCTAGAGTTGGTGACTCCCTAGAGTTGTGGGTGACTCCCTAGAGTTGTGGGTGACTCTAGAGTTGTGGGTGACCCCTAGAGCTGTGGGCGACCCCTAGATGTGGGTGACCCTAGAGTTGTGGTGACTCCCTGAGTTGTGGGCGACCCCTAGGTTGGCGACCCCCTAGAGTTGTGGGCGACTCCCCAAGTTGTTGTTGGGGTTTTACATTCTGTAGTTGGCCCGACAGTGGTTACACTGGGTGTGTTGTGTCCTGGAGTTGGTGGTGGTGTTAATCCTACACTTTCAGGGAATATTTTAACTTCCGACACACAACATACAGTATCTGACCTGATGTATGTGTATGTATGTGTGTGTGTGTGTGTGTGTGTGTGTGTGTGTGTATGTGTGATGTGTATGTATGTATGTATGTATGTGTATGTGCGATGTAAACGAGGCTCACATTAAAATTATTTAATAATAACAGTTTTAATTAAGTAAATTAAGTTAACAAAGTTAACTCGAGGTAAACTAACTTGACCTTAACTAAAATGCCTTCACCAACGCTAACCACACCTAATCTAACAGCTACCCTACCAAATTAAAAATATTATCTAATCTATGTTACATTAAAGTTAACGATTAACCTATCTAATCTCACCTCCCTAATTTAACACCTAACCTATGCTAAACCTCACTTAATCTAACAGCAAACATAACCTACAGTATGTAAAATTAACAAACCGAACCTAACACCCAACCCAATTCAAGAACTTACCTAAACTGACTTGACCGAATATTACATAACTGTATGCGGTTGTCAACAAGTCCGTCACCTGTACAGCGCCAAGTTGGGGAAAAGTTTACCTTTTAAGAATCTCAGACGTCAAACTTTATAAAATTTTGCGGCAAATTTTATACCAACGTTCCTATGAAATGTGTTGATTTTTTGTTGCGTTAAATAATTTTTATACGACTATACAGTAGTATTTCGCTAACTGGCCCATAAGCCCCGCCCTCGTCTATAGCTACAAATAGCCGATTGGTTCCCCCCACCCCGACACATCTTTAAACCTTCTCTGGCCCCACTGTCAAAATAAACAATCCTTGACATTGAATCATACAAACAAAATAGTCTGTTGTGTTTACGCCGAGGCAAAATTCCGCCATATACAGAACCGAGCGTCACAAAGGCGTAGGGCCCTGGGTGTACCTTCGACGCCACTACCCAGTGTACACCAGAGCTCAGATTCATGAAAGTTTACGTTGGCTTTTCGTAATTCAATTGGAAGACTGTAACTAAGTATCTGTCGCAAGGTAAATACAAAAAAAATAGCATTTCAAAACAACAACAACATAATACTGTACCAAGACTCGAGTTTGTTGTTGCATAAAAAAAAAAATCAGAAATGATTTTGTACTTTTGTTTCTATTCCCTGTCCGTTGACAAGTGAGTGCACCTAGTTAAAACAGTTTTGGTATTTGGTGTTATGTTTTTGATGTTATAACTAGGAATTTAACTGAAAGTGAATGCCAGTAGTTTGAAGATTTCTTGTGTGTTCAACTGCGGAATATTCGTCGTGAATCCGCGCCCAGACGCGCCTGCAAAGTAAATATTTGCCATCGAACATAAACATGCAGTATTCTTGTTTCATTTTCACTTCACTTTTTACCTCGTCTTTTACTTTTCTTTTCCTCCACTTTTATCAACCTTTAACCCCTTTCAAAAATATTTTTATGTAAGTAGAAGCGTTAGATGACCACCAGTACTGGCGCCAGTATCCACACAGGCCGGCTGGTGTCCTGCAGGGTGAGGTGCGGGTCACCACACCCGCGCCCCAATGTCGCACGTGATAAGGTGCCCACGGAAGCGCGCGCCATACTATGCTGAGTAGGCATAAGTAGCCAGCCTCTGGCCACCTGAAGCGAGCAGTAGTTTGATATCCTTGACTAGAGGAAGACGTTATTTGAGACGCAGTGGATGGCTCCATCTTTTCTCGAGGGGAACGTACCCATACCGTTCTCCCTCGATGGGTCACTACCATGAGTCACCACAGCAACTTATATCATAAGGACGTGACCTAACGTCTATATTACATAAACGCCGTCCCTTTCTCATTCACTCATATACAGGAACTTACGGTCGATCTACACTCAGGAATTATAGATACAATCCTTTTATAATAAAACAAGGAACTGTTTGTTCGCTTCGTTACTTAAACCCAAATAATAAATATATGTGAACGCCTGGTTAATGGACAATCCAGCCGATTCAGTCCAACTTACCCAAAATAATCATAAGGATAACAACTACGAGTATTTTTATTTTATTTTAATTGTAATGTTCGCCATAAAAAAATATATTTACAGGATTATCCGTGAATATATAATTATTTACCAATTATATTTTCTCAGAGGAAACTTTGGTACTGTATGTTTAAAGCCTCAAATTATATACAGTAGATAAACAAATAGACTGATAGATTTTGTATATATAACAAACAATGAAGTTATACAAACAATGTATTGTATGAGTATGAAGCGTATATAGACAGTACAGGTATATAATGTATGTAGATAATGTACATACACTCTCTAAAAACAACAGTAAATAATAATTCAATTATTCAACTAAGGATCGTCCAACATCGCTTATTTCCAGTACAGTGAGTCTCTTGATCAATAAACTTCACTACCATATTTTAACGGATTGTGGATGAGTGGTCATTGTAATGTGCTGACACTCCATTAGTCAAAGGTTCGAATCAACATTGAGGAGACAACGCGTGACTGACATCCGGCGAGCCAAGCACTAGTAATATTACCAACCCGCCCCCCAATCGGTTTGGAGTAAAAAAAGAAAACTCAACTGGTTCACAAATATCCAGACCATAGTGGTGATGCACCTCTCCTACCCGACCTGTGGATGATGTGACACAGAGCTCACGTGGGTGATTGATGTCCTGGGCTGACACGTAAATTGCATTGTGATTGTGTAATAGACAAGTTTAGCTTACATCTTTATCAATAATTTTATTATTATTATTATTATTATTGAGGCAAGCGGCGGTAGAGGTGATATGATATTGGCTCTTTTGTGTTTTGTTTGTGGGGATGAGGTGAATTGATTTTGGATTTCAACGTCGTGTTCTTGTTGAGGTTTTACAGTAGTTGTAGTTCTGAGTGTAAGTGGTGGTTTTAATAATGGCTGTGGTAGTTGTCTTGGAGGTTGTGGTATTCAAAGTTTTAGCTGTGGTATTGAGTGTTTATGGGATTTTGACTAGATAATGGTTGTTGTGGTCTGAGTTATGATTATTTTAATCATATTTGGGCGAGAAGTTATAGTGTTTTTGTAAGAGGTAGTGATGTACAGTGCGTGAGATTGGTGGTTGCAGACTACTCATTATAGCAGCTGTGGTGTTACTATTAATCTGACTAACTATACCCACAAAATTATTCGGCACCCGTGTCATATTGTATCACGCCGTAGGGTGCCGACTAATTTTTAGTGGAGTGTACATCTACAACAAAAGCTAAATCTACAGTATCTTAACCGTGCTCAGTTAGCCTTATCCGTAACACAATACAGAAGGCAACACTTGCTGGCGTTATCCACACACTATGCCCATCCGGGGCGTGCGTGTACAGGGGTCAGGTGAGCAGTTTATTAATGTAGCAGAGCAGGTAATTTCCTCCCGGCGGGATGCCAGGTGATGGTTGTTGTATACACGTGTGTGTGTGTGTGTGTGTGTGTTTGTTTACGCCAATATAAATAAACCAGTTATGTTGATGTTGGCTCCCATGACGAGTGGCTGCAGAGACAGACGCACCAGCCAAGTGAGACGCGCTGTCCTACGTCGTGTGATCGAGTTAAAGATCTATTTATACCATTGTTTGTTATAAATGACTCATCACTGCTACCTCTTTCTTACCCCTTGCAATATATATATATATATATATATATATATATATATATATATATATATATATATATATATATATATATATATATATATATATATATATATATATATATATACGATAACATACATAACATTTCAGTGAGATAAAGAAGCTGTGCCACACCACCAGGGGCGTGAGGTAGATGACCACCAGCTGTGGTCCTGCCTAAGCCAGTTTAATGGTTTAGGCAGCCTGAGTCTGACCAGTATAATAATCTGACCAGGTTAAAGGTCCGGTAAACCTGAGCCCAGCTACATTAACGGTTTCTCCAAGTTATTCGTCCGGTAAACTTAAAGGATTGACAATCTAATGGTGTGACCAGAGATCAGTTTACTGGGTGGTCGGTCACCTCAATGGTGTAGTTAGATTAATAATCTCAACTAGCTTTATGGTGTGGCCAGTTAACAGCCTGGCCAGCTTCATGGTGTGGCAGTTTACAGCTCAGCCAGCTTCATGGAGTGGCCTGCTACAGCCTGGCCCGGCGTTACATCAGACAACAACCTTACTGCATTAGCCATAATAGCTCCTCACAAGTGCCAGTCATCACAACATGGCAGGGGGGGGTGGGGTAAACTGACTTACCTCCTCATCGTAGAAACTCTCTCCTCATCCCCATGGTGACGAAGGGTGGACGCCTTCACAGAGAGCGGAGTCAGGGCACTGATGATTTTGGACTGTCTTGAGAGCGGTGTTGACTAAGTCAGCGGGTAACGATATGTAATTATATTTTCTTAATAGTTCTTATGGCAATCCAAAACTATAAAGAATTCAAGCGTCTGCTATCAACATAATTTCTGCATCATTTTTATTATTAATATTATTGATTATCTTGACTCAAAACTATCAGGATAACATCATGTTGTTAACGACGTTCGGGTTTGTCTCACCTCCTGGATATCACCTTTATTAATGTTCAACGTATATTGGTTTTCAAGGGGTCTCTTGTATTCTTTTCTTTTTACCAGGTGAAGGATTCAGCGAGGTGCAAGTCGTCAACAAGGTTCACACATAGTGAGCACACGTTAACTACGTGTAATATGAAGCACCACACAAACTACCAGGTCTTACGAGTCCACACCTCCAACCGGGGGCAATCAACACCTACGACACCAGGTCACACTAGGTAGGTCACACAGCACACCAGGTACACTCAGGATCCAGGTTAAAGAGGTGGTGTTTGCGTGCACGTGGTGCAGGCCAGGTGGTGACAGTAGTAGTAGCGGCGGCAGGTTGTGGTGGGGTGGTGGTGGTGGTGGGGTGTTAGTGAGGAGGCAGCTAGCTTGCCGGGAGGGAGTGGCTGCGGGCCTGCCGAGTGACTGAGGCACCCGGGCAGGTCGGCAGCGCAAAGGCCCACAGAAAAAGCAGGACAGCCGGCACGCGCAGGCAAACTCTGGCTAGTGAGGCCAGGCGCAGCTCGAACCCCTGCCCGCTCAGGTACCTCCTCCCCCACCCCGTACCTGCCCTGTTGTACCTATCTACCTGTACCTACCACTACCTGTACCTTTCAGTACCTGTACCTATCAGTACCTGTACCTGCTCCTACCTGTACCTGCCACTGCCTTGCCTGCCTACCTACCACCAACTGTACCTGCTCCAACTGTACCTGCACCTACCTGAACCTGCACCTACCTGTACCTGCCCCGACCTGTACCTGCCGACCTCTACCTGCCACTACACAGCACCTGCACCCCTCTTGCTTGCCTGCCCTGTACCTACCACTACCTGTACCTACCACTACATGTGCCACCAACCTGAACCTGCACCAACCTGTACCTACACCTGCACTACCTGTACCTACCTGTACCTGCCCCCAACCTGTACCTGCCACCTCTGTACCCCTGCCCCAACCTGAACCTGCCTACCTGTCACACCACTACCTGTACTACCTGTACCTGCACCACCTGTACCTGTACCTGTACCTGCACCTACCTGTACCTGTACCCACTGCCCCTACCCCACCTGCCCCCTGTACCTGCCCCACTGTACCTGCCCCTACCTGTACCTATCACTACCAGTACCTACCTACCTCCACTACTTGTACCCTCCTCCTACACTACACTGTCTATGAATTAATATGTTTTTGTAACAGCTACTATATATATATATATATATATATATATATATATATATATATATATATATATATATATATATATATATATATATAACTTTTATTATTGCCATCAAATCCAGTTTTATCAGAAATTATCATGTAGGTAGATACAAAAATAACATTGCAAACAATATATTTAACAACTAGACATAATCCTGATCAGCTCTGTCCTCTTGTTCCTTTAATACCAACCATTTTGTACTGCTTCCCTCCTTATCACATTTAGGTTTTTCAATATGCTCATATTACCACCACGCTATGTGTACTATCCCAGTTGATAATAAATATTACATATACTTCCTTGAGATAAATATATATATATATATATATATATATATATATATATATATATATATATATATATATATATATAATAATATATATATATATAAAAAAGTATGTCTGTGTGTTTGTTTGTGTGTCCTACGAGAATCTGAAACTACTTTACCGATCTGAAGTGATGATGGATGGTGTTATATGTAGTGATGATAGATGGTGTTATATGTAGTGATGATGGATGGTGTTATATGTAGTGATGATGGATGGTGTTATATGTAGTGATGATGGATGGTGTTATATGTGTGGATGGTGTTATAGGATGATAGATTTATATAAGTGATGATGGATGGTGTTATATGTAGTGACGATGGATGGTGTTATATGTAGTGATGATGGATGGTGTTATATGTAGTGATGATGAATGTTATAGTAGTAGATGGTGTTATATGTAGTGACGATGGATGGTGTTATTAGAATATATGAGGTGGTGTTATATGTAGGAGATATGGTGTTATAGTGATGATGGATGATGTTATACGTAGTGATGATGGATGGTGTTATATGTAGTGATGATGGATGATGTTATATGTAGTGATGATGGGTGGTGTTATATGTAGTGATGATTAGACAATAAAATAATAACATTTTAATGCTAAAATATACTTTGCTGTACCGTTTGTAGTGGAACTTACATACACCGTTAATGAACTATTGATGGAAAAAGAAGTTTTGGGGACTAAGAAGTTGCAAACAGGGAGTTGCTCAGAGAGACAGACTACTCAGTTGAAGTTCTGGTGAATTTTCTTGAAGAAAATAAGCCTCACCTGATGCCTGATCAAGCGAATGCTTATGAAAGATCTTGCAAGCGATACAAGCGGACCATGAGTATGATCTTTCTCGATGCACCTGGCGGGACGAAAACATTCCTGATCAACCTTCTGTTAGCCAAAGTACGTCATCGGAAAATGGGTCCAGCGAATTACCCAAAAGACCTACCAAAAGTACCCAAAAGTATATTAAATAAGGGTTAAATCTTAATGAATATCTGTTATACATACATAAAACATGTCAAATAATATTTTTTGTGTAATTTTGTAAAAATAATTTGTAAGATGAAATAATAAACAGCGAAAAACTTTCAGTATTGGCGAACGCTAAATTCAAAGAGTTCCGTGAACAAAGGGAGACAACTCAGATCCATCGTGATGCACTTCTAACCTAACCTAACCTAACCTAACCCTAACCTAACCTACCTAACCTAACCTAACCTAACGAAAAGAAAGTAAATCCTACGGCTATGTTAAATACCCCAAAGTAACAGAAACATCATTATATCTCCATTTTGGATAGGTGACTCTTTGGAATTTAGCGTTTTTCGCTGTTTATTATTTCATTATTTTGATTACATTTCAATGAAAGCATTATTAATCAGTTTTTTGATGTAAAACATATATTCGTTAAGATTTTACCCTGATTTAATATACTTTTGGGTACTTTTGGGTACATTTGGGTCATTCGTTGGACAGGGGGAAAATTGCTCTTGCTGTGGCATCCTCAGGCATTGCTGCAACACTACTAGAAGGAGGACGTACTGCACACTCAACTTTTAAACTGCCTCTCAACCTCGCTCACAATGAGAATCCAGTGTGCAACATCAAAAAAGGATCAGCAAAGGCAAAACTCTTAGAAAAATGCAGCCTCATAGTCTGGGATGAATGCACTATGTCTCACAAGTTAGCGTTTGAAGCATTGGACAGGACCTTGCAAGACATACGAGAAAATGACCAGTTCATGGGTGGCATTACAATGGTCATTGCTGGAGACTTTCGCCAGACCCTACCTGTCATTCCTAGACCTATCCACAAACATGAGAGTACATCTACAAGGAGATCAGGATGCTGGACGGTTTGCAAACCTTCTACTACAGATTGGGAATGGAACTTTCCCTGTTGATTCAGAAGGACAAATAATCATTCCTCAAGGATGTGGAAATGTTGTAAAGTCCTCAACTGAGCTCACTAACATGGTCTACCCAAACATTATCCACCACTACAAGGATCACAAGTGGCTGCGTGAACTCGCAATTCTGGCACCAAAGAATGAAACAGTGGCTGAAATCAACATGGCTCTACTCAGACAGCTTCCAGGCAGTGAGACCTCATTCAAATCTGTTGATACAGTAATCGACCAGGACCAAGCAGTCCAGTACCCTGCAGAATTCCTTAATTCTTTGGAGCCCGCTGGAATGCCTCCTCACCACCTCACTCTCAAGATTGGAACTCCTATAATGCTCTTAAGAAATCTTGAACCACCAATCCTCTGCAATGGCACAAGACTGGTGGTGAAGAACATGATGCCACATGTACTGGAAGCTACAATACTGACAGGAAAAGCTAAAGGAGAGGACGTTTTTATACCAAGGATACCTCTCATCACCACTGACCTGCCATTTGAGTTCAAGCGACTTCAGTTCCCGGTTAAAGTGAGCTTTGCCATGACCATCTACAAAAGCCAGGGACAGTCCCTAAAGATGGTTGGCCTAAACCTGGTGTTTCCTTGCTTCTCTCATGGACAGTTCTATGTTGGATGCTCCAGAGTGGGAACTGGCAAAAATCTGTACATACTTGCTGCTAATGGCAAAACCAAAAGTGTGGTCTACCTTAATGCACTACAGTGAGACAATGTGGAGCCTCCCGGAGGGTCGCGTCCTACCGTGGCCTAGCGAAAGAGCCGTCTGGAGGGCGGCGATTCTGCTGGTGTATATATATATATATATATATATATATATATATATATATATATATATATATATATATATATATATCAGGTCCCACAAAGAGGCTCTGGCTCCCAACTAGCCCAGACCGTTAATATTGTTATTATTATCGAATCAGTATCTGTGTTTTGGCTAAATACACTGTTTCAATATCAAAATATTAATACTGCTACCTACCTGTACCTGCCACTACCTGTACCTGCACTACCTGCCCAACCTACCCTTACCTGCCCTACCCGTACCCTACCATTACCTGTACTTGCCCTACCTGTACCTGCCACTACCTGTACATGCCCTACCTGCACATTGCCCTACCTGTACCTGCCAATACGTGTACCAGCCACTACCTGTCCCACCATTACCTGCTTGCCCACCTGCTGCCCCTGTTCCCACCTGTGCCTGCCCCCTACCTGCCTGCCCCTGTACCTGCCAATACGTGTACCTGCCACTACCTGTGCCCTACCATTACTGTCCTTGCCTGTACCTGCCACTACCTGTACCTGCCCACCTGCCACCTATACCTGCCCCAACCTGTACTTGTTACGACTTGTACCTGATACTACCTATACCTGCCCTACCTGTACCTACCACTATCGGTACCTGCCACTAATTGTGTCTGCTGCCCCTACCTGTACCTGCCAATATCTGTACCTTGCCACTACCCGTGCCCTGCCACTTCCTGTACCTACCCTACCTGTGCCTACCTGTACCTGCCACTACCTGTACCTGCACCTGTACCTACCCTATCTTTACCTGCCACCTGTGCCTGCCCCTGCCTGTGCCTTATCTACTTGTACCTGTATATATGTTACCTCTACCTTTACCTGCCTACCGCTACCTGCCCTACTATATTACCTGTCACTTACCGTACCTGCCTGTACCTACCACTACCTGCCTGCCACTACTTGTACCTACCTTACCTGTACCCTGCCCTACCTGTACCTGCCCCTACCTGTACACTGCCTCTGCTGCCACTATCTGTACCTGCCACTACCTGCCTCTGCCATTACTTGTACCTGCACACCTATCCTGCCACTACCTGCACTGCCACTACTATACCTGCCACTACCTGTGCCTTTCTGTGCCTACCTGTATATCCCTACCTACCTACCTGCTCCTCCCTACCTCTCTCCGTACCTGTACCTGCACCTGCCCTACTGTACCTGCCTCTCGCCCACCTGCCACTACCTGCCCCTCTGCCACTACGTGCCTGCCACTACCTGTCTTGCCCTACCTGTACCCCTAACTGTACCTGCCCTACCTGTACCTGCCTCTGCCACTACCTGTACCTGCCACCTAACTGTGCAAATCTCTGCCACTATGCTTCTTGCCTGCCTCTGCCACTACCTGCACCTGCACTACCAGCACCTGCTACCTGTCCTGCCACTACCTGTGCCTGCCACTACCTGCTACCTGCCACTACCTGTACCTGCACTATCACCTCTGCCTTCCTGCTTACCTGCCACTATCTGCCTCTGTCGCCTGTACCTGCCACTACCTGTACCTGTCTCTACCTGTACCTGCCATTACCTGCCCCTGCCATGCCTGTACCTACCCTACCTGTACCTGCCCCCTGCTGCCTGCCACTATCTGCCTCTGCCCCTTCCCTGTACCTGCCACTATCTGCCTCTGTCTATACTACCTGTACCTGTCACTACCTGTACCATTGCCTGCCATACCTGTGCCTGCCCCTACCTGTATCTGCCTCTGCCTTCTGTACCTGCCACTATCTGCCTCTGTCACTTCCTGTACCTGCCACTACCTGTACCTGTCACCTGTACCTGCCATTACCTGCCCCTACCAGTACTGCACTCTGCCACTACCTGTACCTGCCACTACCATCTGCCTCTCCCACATGTACCTGCCCACCTGTATCTGCCACTACCTGTATCTGCCACTACATGTACCTGCCACTACCTGTACCTGCCCTGCCCCTGCCATTACCTGTACCTGCCTACCTGTACCTGCCCCTGTACCTGCCTACCTGTACCTGCCACTACTGCACCTGCCCTACCTGTACCTGCCACTACCTGCCTCTGTCACCTGTACCTGCCACTACCTGTACCTGCCACTACCTATACCTGTACCTGCCCACCTCACACCTGCATCTGCCACTACTGTACCTGCCTCACCCTTACCTGCTGCTCTGCCACTACCTTAACAACCTGTACCTCATCTGCCAATACCTCTACCTGTACCTGCACACTACCTGTACCTGCCTCTACCTGTACCTGCCCCTATCTGTACCTGCCACTACCTGTACCTGCCTCTGCCCCTACTGTACCTGCCACTACATGTACCTGCCACTACCTGCCTCTCCCTGTACCTGCCACTACCTACTTACCTGCCACTACACCTGCCACTACCTGTACCTGCCTACCTGTACCTGCCACTACCTCTGCCCCTGTAATGCCTGCACACCTGCCTCTGCTTCTTGTACCTGCCACTTCCTATACACATACATGCACCTATCACTTGCCTGCCACTACACATGCCTGCCCCATCTGTGCCTGCCACTACCTGTACCTGCCTCTGCCCCTACCTGTGCCTGCCACTACTTGCCCCTGCCCCTACATAACCTGCTACTACCAATGCCTGCTACTGTACCTGAAGTACCTGTACCTCTGCCTATAATGCCACTACACTGTACCTGCCACTACCTGCCTCTGCCACTACTTGTACCTGCCACTACCTATACCTGCCCCCACCTGTAATACCTGCCCACTACCTGTACCTGCCCCTACCTGTACCTGCCACTACCTGTACCTCTTCTGCCCACTACCTGTACCTGCCCTACCTGTACCTGCCCTACCTGTACCTGCCCCTGCTACCTGTGCCACTACCTGTACCTGCCACTACCTGTACCTGCCCCTGTACCTGCCTCTACCTGTGCCTGCCTTACCTGCCTACTCCTGCCACTACCTGTACCTGCCACCTGTACCTGCCACTACCTGTCCTGCCCCTACCTGTACCTGCCCCTTACCTGTACCCTGTACCTGTGCCACCTACCCTACCTGTACCTACTATTATAGCACCTACCAATTCTGGCCTGCCACTACCTGTACCTTTCAGTACCTGTATCAATCACTACCTGTACCTGACACTACCTGTACCTGCCACTACCTGTACTGCTACCACACCTGACCCTCCCTACATGCCTGCCACTACAGCACCTGTACCTGCCCCTACCTGCCTGCCCTTTACATGCCTACCTATGTACCTGCCCTACCTACCTGTACCTGCTACCTGCCCCATGTACCTGCCCCTGTACCTGCCCCTACCTGTACCTGCCCCTACCTGCCCCTACCTGTACCAGCCCCTATGTACCTGCCACTACCTGTGCCTATCAGCACCTGTTACCTGCCACTACCTGCCTGCCACTACTGTACCTGCACCTATCATGCCTGCCACCCTCTACCTGTGTGCCCAATCTTCCTTACACCTAATACTCATTCTAATTTTAATACTCGCAAACTTACTGTCAACACTTTCAAATCTTTATTTACTTTCTTAGTCTAATACTCACTTTCTTACTCTAATACTCACTTTTTTACTCTAATATTCACTTTCTTATAATACTCACTTTCTTACTCTAATACTCACTTTTTACTTTAATGCTCACTTTCTTACTCTATTACTCACTTTCTTACTCTAATACTCCACTTTCTTACTCTAATACTCACTTTTACTCTAATACTCACTTTTTACTCTATTCACTTTCTTACTCTAATACTCCTTTCTTACTCTAATACTCACTTTCTTACTCTAATACTCCTTTCTTCTCTAATGCTCACTTTCTTACTCTAATGCTCACTTTCTTACTCCTAATACTCACTTTTTTACTTTAATACTCACTTTCTTACTCTAATACTCCTTTTTACTCTAATATTCACTTTCTTACTCTAATACTCACTTTCTTACTCTAATACTCACTTTCTTACTCTAATACTCTTTTTACTCTAATATACTTTCTTACTCTAATACTCACACCCTTACCTTAACTGCTCACTTTCTTATCTAATACTCACTCTTTTACTCTAATATTCACTTTCTAACTCTAATACTCCTCTTTACTCTAATACTTACTTTTTACTCTAATATTCACTTTCTTACTCTAATACTTCCTTTTATATACTCACTTTCTTACTCTAATTCTCCTTTCTTACTCTAATACTCACTTTCTTACTCTAATACTCACTTTCTTCCTCTAATACTCCTCCTTTACTCTATATTCACTTTCTTGCTTTAATACCTTTCTTACTCTAATATACTCACTTTCTTACTCTAACTCCCTTTCTTACTCTAATACTCCACTTTCTTACTCTAATACTCACTCCTTTATAATATTCACTTTCTTGCTTTATACTTACTTTCTTACTCTAATACTCACTTTCTTACTCTAATAATACTCACTTTCTTACTCAATTACTCACCTTTTTACTTTCTTATATTTCTCTAATAATCCTTAATTACTCTAATACCCACTTTCTTATCTCACTCTAATACTCACTTTCATACTCCTAAACTTACTTTCTTACTCTAAAACTTACTTTCTTACTCTAAAACTTACTTTCTTACTCTAAACTTACTTTCTTACTCTAAAACTCACTTTCATACTCTAAAACTTACTTTCTTACTCAATACTCATTTTCTTACTCTAATATTCACTTTTATTACTCTAATATTCACTTTATTACTCTATACATCTCTCACAGAATAGTGTGTGAGACTGAACTGATAGCGTAAGTCCTTCTGGTTGCCTAGATACTGACGGTAGTATTTATTCCTACCACAAGTTGAAGCTTTTCGTTCTCTCCTCCTGTCTCTCTCAATGTTATCTCTTCTTATCTCTTTCTCTGACTCTTGCATCGCCCTTTATGCTATTGCCATTCTTTGTGTTTCCATCTTTATCTCTTGTCCTGTATTTCTTTCTCGTCTAGTTCTTTCCATGTCTCATTTTCTCTTTTATCTCACTGTCTCGTATTTCTTGTCTCCTCTTTTTTTCATTTTCTCTCTTCTCCTATCTCACCTTTTGTCTCATTGTCTTTTAGCTTATTCTCTGTCTCTTTTAGATTTTGTCCTTTCTCATTTATCTTCCCCAGTCTCTCCTCCTCTTTCTCAGTCTCTTTCTCTCATTCCTTGTCTCGCCTTCTCTTATCTCTCATAACCCGTGTCTCACCTCCTCTTATCTCTCCGTCTCTCATAATTATCCATCAGGTTTCTTATTCTTCTTACCTTTGTTCACTATTCCCGTTATGTCTTCTCTATCCCTCCATCTTCTCACTGTCCTCTTCTCGCCCGTCTTTCTCTTCCTCAGTCTTTTTGTCTTCCGTACATGTTGCTCTCTCTATCTCTCCAGTTATCTCTAGTTTCCTAATACTTACTCTCTCTCTCTCTCTCTCTCTCTCTCTCTCTCTCTCTCTCTCTCTCGTCTTCCCTACCGTCCACTTTCCTCACCTTTACACTGATCAACAACTTCCTTATGTTCTAATGTAAATTATACCTACACCTGTTTTAGCCTCTAAAATTATTACAAAGAGCTGAACAGTAGAAAGTTACGTATATAATGTAAAACAAACAAACAAACACCAAACACTGATATAAACAACGTAAAATGAATATTATATTTCACAATACACAAGAAAAAGCAAAACGAATATTTTAAAATGCAAGAAAACGTATAACGAATATCTTAAATACACCAAAATGTAAAATGATTAACACAACAACGTAAAACGAATCACATTTCATAATACAAAACGTCCCTCACCAACAAGTACCGCAAAGTGATTGGAGTAATAAAGAAAAAATTAATACGCTTTTGCTGATTCACTTATTAAACTGAGGCCAAGACCGGTAACATAGTAAAGCCTCCTTCAAGCACCACACCGGTCATGAATCAGTCGCGCTGGCACTTGTTGGCACCAGTATCTCCGACCCCCCAGCAGGCACTATAACCTAAGTCTTGCTTCCTGTTATAGATATCTTAATTTTAGCAGTGTCCGTGGACCTTATTTATAGTTCATTGGGTTCTATGGGGATTTTAACTTCCTGTACGATCTTGTAACGTCCAACACGCTCCTGTAACGTTCAGCACGCTCCTGTAACGTCCAGCACCCTCCTGTAACGCTTAGAACCCTCTTGTAACGTCCATCCCCCTTCTGCAACGTCCAGCACCCACCAGAAACGTTCAGTACCCTCCTGTAGCGTCCAACACCCTCCTGTAACGTGCACCTCCCGAAAGCACCCCAACGCGCACCTTCTGTAACGTCTAGAACCTTCCTGTAACGTCCAGCACCCTCCTGTAACGTACAGCACCCCCCTTCATGTTTAGCACCCTCCTGTAACGTCTAGCACCATTCCCATAACTTCTAGCACCATTCTTATGACTTGCATACCCATGACTTCCATTACCACGACTTCCATCATCATGACTTCCATTACCATTACCACGACTTCCATTCCACGATTTCCATTACCGACTTCCATTACCATTGTAGATATATGAGACGAAATATGGCTTATATGTAACTGTACTATTTACCATTATTGATTCAGGTCTCTGTATTATATGTTATAATCATACCCCCTTTTGTCACTGTGTTAGTTCAGACTTTGGCACATGCGCAGAGAGATGGGAGATTCCAAGACAGGACGCTGTTTCCCCTGTCTTAACTCCTTTTGTGTGTTTGTCCCAGAAATAGAACTTACGAACTTGACATCAGTGTGTTCCTTCACCCTGATTATAAGGATCACCTGAGTCTCCCACAACCATGACTTCCATTACCATTCCCGGTAATTACATCTCATAACAAAGGCTAAATGAAGGTCAGGATTAATTAAACTGTCTATTATCGATAAGGAAATTACCTAGATTATCATCCTAGGTCAGTAATTATCATATTATATAGTTCCAACTTTGATGCATGTAAATAGAATAATTAATAAAATAATCGTGAGGCTAGTGGGAGGATTGAGGTTCTTTGCGGGTTAATGACGAGGATTAATCTTCTTTATTAGTTTAAGACGAGGGTTAACGTTTTTATGGGTTAATGACGAGGATTAATGCTCCTGTACGGGATAGTGGCAGTGATTAATGCTCTTGTACGGGTTAATGACGAGTTAATGCTCTTACAGGTTAGTGACGGGGTTAATGCTCTTGTACGTGTTAGTGACGAGGGATTAATGCTCTTGTACAGGATAGTGACGAGGATTAATGCTCACGTGTTAGTGACGGTTAATCTCAGGATAGTGACGAGGATTAATGCTCTTACGGGTTAGTGACGAGGATTAATGCTCCTGTACGTGTTAGTGACGAGGATTAATGCTCTTACGGGTTAGTGACGAGGATTAATGCTCTTTTCGGATTAATATTGATAATAGGACCGTACTGACTTGCAGACCATTTCTAGTATATTATTGCTAATTAATATGCCCGTATTATCATTCTGCGTAATAATAATTACTAAATATTATCCATTACAGATTATATATAATTAGGTATAATATCTAAGGACGATAGTAATTAGGGATCTTAGGATGGCGTAAGTGTACAGTCACAATCCAAGTTTCGACACCCCCTGGCTGGTGTTCGCCGAGCCAGGGTTGAGGAAGGCTGGGTGATCGGACGCAGACATTCCACTACACAACCTCGAGACTCTCAGCACACAGCACGGAAGGAAATTTTACGAATTTTGACATGACATGCACCTGCATAAGAAAATTTCATTCATAACATTGTTGGCACACTTAACAATAGCAAGTTAGGGTGAGGCATGAGAAACGGGCTGTTCTCGACCCAGTTATGAAATATGCGTAACTAGTTGTAATATTGGTGACCTCTGTTACCATAACTCTAATAATCGAGATATTATGAAGTGAAATTTAAAACTAAAAGCAGCAGTAGTCAGGAAACAAGTCAAGTGACCAAGAAGTAGTCACTAATGATGACACACGGCCAGGCATCTACGCTGAGGGTCGAGGTCTTAGGCAAAATCGCTGCTCCGGACCAGACAAAAATTGTTTGGGTGATACCATGATTAATGTAATTGCAACATTCCAAGCCACATACTCCTGTAGTTACTGATACACCATTAAATATTGTAAACATGACTATATGAATTCCTAGTATGTGTGAAACCATAATAATCGGGTTATGGTAATATCTATACATGTATAGGCCTCACCTTGTCCACTGACCACACTCCTCCCTCTTGACGAAATTCGGCCGCCGGCCTGATGATTCATGTGTAATAGGAGGACTCGCATCTAGTGGTTCCAAGTCAGTGTTTTGGGACCGGGCAAAGTTTTCATGCTCCAATCTTAACATGTTATTGTTATGTGTTGCAACAATGTTATGGATGCATTTGTTAGGCAGGTTCATGCCATGTCAAAGATCGTAATAAGTTCCTTCCTGTGCTCGTGTATTAGTCTCAGGTGTTGTGGTGGTGGAACATCCGATCACCCAGCCAGAAAGGCTCTCAAGCTTTAGACCCAACAAGCCTTTAACTGAATGTAATAGTATATATCGTTAATTATATTCATCATCACAATTTAATCAGTTCAGGTGTATATCCTATGTTAATTACTACAGGTAAATTACTGGCAAATCATCAGTAAAAAGGACACCGGGTAGGACAATCATCCCGGTTAAATTACACCAGAGTTATTAACAGACAATGCTAAATTACACCTAAGTTAAGTATAACACAATTAAAACACTACGTTTTAACGAGCATCTAATTACAACCATGTTAATTATCACCACAGGGTCATTAACACAGCAAATACCACAACAATATGTTAGGTAATGATCAATAACACTAACTACCTTCTGTATGTCAATCGACGTATAAGGTAATTGGGTTACCGGCAGTTATGTACCTCCGATAATAACAGCAATTATCTCTTTACGGTGGATTGTTATGGTAATTACTCATGTCCATGTGGCAATACACCGTTCATCACCACGTATTGTATATTAACACAGACACACACACACAACTACATCGACCACCGTAGGGTCAAGACCTATTCAGGCGCTGCTCCTGCTACGCAGCTTTCTGCCAATGTCGCCCATTCCCCAGCCCTCTCCGACCCATCCTCACCACCGGGATAGCTACATAATCAAACTGACAATTTCGTTTAGGAAGAAATTGGGTCAGTATTGAACAGTGTTTAAGCCAGTGAATTCAGCACTAGACTGTACCAGTGAGAGCCGCGACCACCAGTGAGTTAAACACCCTGGGAACTAACCACCATCTTCTGACAAGGTGCTATCCATCCACACTGAGAACAACAGAGGCCGGCCGGCTATGCACCTGACCACGGGATAACACAACATCACCGTGAGGTCCTTCATATCAACACGCGAGGACGAGTCACTGTACCGTGAACACCACACCAGTGTCTCCATGACCACGTGAGGTCCTTCATATCAACAGCCGAGGACGAGTTACCACACCACGTGAACACCACACCCGATGTCTCCATGGCCGTGAGGTCCCTCATATCAACACCCGAGGACGAGTTACTACACCACGTGAACACCACACCACCTGGTGTCTCCAACCAGTCCAGGCCCGCCATCAACTGTAAACTATAATAATTTGTATGTTCAATTCATGTTCCTTCTTCTTTCAGTAATGAAAGCTTTTTGTTAAACACCACCCACCCTATGTCTTTGCATGTAATAAGTCATTTTTGTCTAATATATATTTTCAGCCTTCGGGCTGCCGCCTTTCAATAAACCGTTAATTATTATTATTATTATTATTATTATTATTATTATTATATATTATTATTATTATTATTACAACCATACCGAATTCATCAAAGATCGATAAATATACCCCGTGACTGAAGATAAGACACCTCATTGGTTGATTTCAGGTATACATGATCTCTCTTCCGTCTCCTGATTGGTGGTACGTGAACAATGAACATGTCTAAAGTCTTAATGTATTGTTTGAATCGACTTTTTTATGTAATGTACTTTCCTATACTTTGAAATTATCAAATACAAAATACGTAGCGATATTTTAACAACACTGTTGACATAATTTCAGTAATAAGAAGTTATATTAATATCCTCAATAACAGTTAACTATAACCGTTGCCATAACAATAAGGATCTGTTATCATTAATACCAAATACTACAGCGATACAATATCTTTAACAGAGACAAAATAATAAAATTTAACTCATAATAAGATAATATCTTAACACCACACAAGATAACACTAAAAAAATAACAAAATATTACAGTATCTACTTACCGCTTTAACAACAATAACACCAATAACAATAACACTAATAAAGAACAAATATCGTTAATCTTACTCCCCTTAACATTTACCTTCAAAATAAGCTCATTTATCAGCCCCTTCAAACAAACAAAAGAAATGCAGTTATTATTCAGCAAATTCAAGTGTATTAAAAGCCACTACAATAATATCAACAACAACTACATCATCATCTACAACAACAACAAGTATCAACAACTACAGCGACTATAACTATTTCAACAACTAAACAAACAAACAAATAAAATATTATAGCAACGGCTAATAAAATGATATTTTATTTTAAATTAAAAACTAACAATAAAACTTGAAATACAACAACACTACAATAAAGAAACTACAACAACAATAATAACTACAACAATATATTAAGCAACTACAACAACTACAACCAAAACATATATTAGTTGGCAATAGAATAACTCAATAACTTTCAGATATCGACAACGATATGATGATGATGCTGATGATGATGATGATGATGATGATGATGATGATGCTGATGATGATGATGATGATACTGATGATGATGAGTGATGATGATGATACTGATGATGATGATAAACAATTATTAAAAAAAATCAATTAACTTAAAAAACCACGAAAATAATTTACAATCGTATTAACCAAAAAGTTAAGCAAAATTATTAGTGATACAAACAAACAACAACATGCCAACAGCAGCAACAACAACAATTATCAATTAGTTCAAAGCATGAAACAACACACACACACACACACACACACACACACACACACACACACACACACACACAAAGCAGAGCAAACTACTAGCATCAAATCCATCTTACGTGACATACAGACAGCCGGGACACCAAGTTTACGCACCTCCTGAAAAAGAGGTACACAAATGAGACACTTTGACAACATTTCTTTAAGTTCCTTCACAAACAATAAAGTGAAAATAAAACCCCCATAAAATTAAACTTCAAACACCAGCCTCCAAGAGTGTGTAATCCTGCACAGCCTCTGAGTGTGGTAATCCTGCACAGCTTCTAAGAGTGTGGTAATCGCACAGCTAGAGTGTGGTAATCCTGCACAGCCTTCTATGAATGTGGTAATCCTGCACAGATTAAGGTGTGGTAATCCTGCACAGCCTCTAAGAGTGTGGTAATCCTGCACAGCTTCTAAGAGTGTGGTAATCCTGCACAGCTTCTAAAGTGTGGTAATCCTGCACAGCTTCTAAGAGTGTGTAATCCTGCACAGCCTCTAGAGTGTGGTAATCCCACTCTAAAGTGTGGTAATCCTGCACAGCCTCTAAGAGTGTGGTAATCCTGCACAGCCTCTAAGAGTGTGGTAATCCTACACAGCCTCTAAGAGTGTGGTAATCCTTCATCTATTTTAATCGAGTACTTTGTGTTTTGTGGGTTCATTCAGCTGACTAATTTGTGTGTCTGGAAACTGTAGCACTTTAATGAGGCTAAAATGAATCTTAACTTTAGAATGTAATCAAGTTAGGATGAGACATTACATTACATAGTCTCACACACACACACACACACACACACACACACACAGTGACGTTGATCATTAAAAAAAGTATTAAATTCATCCTACAATACAGCAAGTTATAAACAAATCAACTATATGTAAAAATTCAATACAAATCGATTACCATACTAGGGAGAAATTTAATAGAACTTGAACAATAATACAAAATATCTACCTACCACACACCTGAAGGATTACACACCTGCTAAGACCCTTATCATCAGTGGGGGGGGGGATAAAGGGCCTCCTCTGGCTAGTCTTACCCATGTGAGGAAGGTGGTGGGTTTTTTTTTTTTTTTTTTTCCTGCCAACTAATCTGTTTCCAATCTTACCCCAGAAGGTAACGAACGTTCTCTGGGCCCCACCCAACAAACTCACCATCTGTGTAATCAGTTTTTTTTCCTACGTATTCACTTTTGTTTGGGATTTACGTTAGGTTTTGGTTGGTTTTAGGTTAGGTTAGGTTTTAGTTGGGGTTAGGTTAGGTTAGATTCGGGTTTGGTTGGTATTAGGTTAGGTTAGGTTAGGTTAGGTTAGGTGAATCAGGGGCTGAAAATGAGATGATGGAGGCCTGAGTGAGGACTATGGCGGGGCTCTTGTCTAAATAACCGTGTGAGATGTGTGTGGCAGGGCACCTTATCTCCACGACCATATGTGTGTGTGAGAGAGAATAAAGGCAGCAATGAGATCGAGAGACAGAAATGAGAGAGAGACAAATGGGGAGAGCGAGAGGCAGAGATAGAGACAGAAATAAGAAAAGAGAGAGATTATACAGTATATTGCTCTTTCCTTCAATATTTGATTAGGAGTTGAAAATCACTTTGACTGGAACTCAAGACTCGTGCAATAATTGTCCTAACACAGAACAGAATGTGGCGTTCGTAACACACTAACGGTAATGCATCATCGACGTGTTAGTAGCGTGCGTGGCCTACCTATATCCGCTCCTCCCTCTTCACCCACACCCTTGCCTCCTCTCCACCCCCCCCTCCTCTCCTCACCCGATCTCCCTCTCTAGTG
>NW_024732867.1:5157012-5187248 GCF_018991925.1 Homarus americanus | reverse complement strand
AAATGGGCTACACATCGTTCAACAGTTGACGTATGATACAGTATAGAGTTCATGTTCCTTCGTATACTTCAGATATATTACTAGGATAAATATTTGTCCCTGTACTTGTATCTACACGAGTACCTGCATAGTTGTTTCTCAGTCAAACACTAACTACAGCCTATCTCTTCTCAACATTTAATAAAAGGAAATTTCCATACGTCTGTGAGCGTGTCTGTCTGTCCCATCCATAGCCTGAAAATGGAAGCAGTTAAGAGACCTGAAACTTTACACACATAATACCTGGGTCCCAAGGTTGTGCATCTTGGTATTACTGTTAACCACTGTCCAACGGGTGTTCCGGGCAAGAACTAACAATATTCGCCGACTGAGATAATATCACAACGGCGATTGTGAGAGCTGGTTACCCGTGTTAGGAGGGCAAACTGTGACAGTCTAGTTTATACAATATATACCGAACCCAAGCGAAGCCAGGCAATTTTTCTAGAAATTAATGTATCGTCTAATGGGCGCCACAGACTGGTGGTAAAGACGACCTCTATCTAAACAGGACAGAAAACCAAACACAGGTGCTGGAGGCCTCCTTGTTCAAGGTCAGGATCACCCACAACGTCCCCACATGTGTGAGTCAGCCATAACCTGCAGCTGACCCTCCTGGCCATTACTTACTTCTCTCCCAACTTGCTAACTTCCTTCATACACGAACACAGATGCGCGTACAAGAGGCCGCTGACACACAAACAGGCTCGTATATAGTGAGAAACACGCAAGCCCTTACACACGTGCCTACACGAACGCTCACTTTTGGTACAATTCCATTTCCTTAATGAAAAACAAAAACAAAACAACAAAAAACAGGAAGATGTGTGTGGGGCAGGAACGACCAGCTCTCAACACTGATTACAAACTAACACTTTATTTGAGGCAAATATAACAAAGGGCACAGTAAGTAGGTCATGTGGCCTGCATATCACATGATGCTGTAATAATCATAAGCATATATATTGTCATGACAATATTTGCTAACAATTGTTTGACAAAATTCTGTTCGTAAGTAGGTTTTGGCGCTTAAGACAAAACAAACAGTCTTGGTGGGACAAACTTGTTGTGTTTGAAGACATTTTCCGCAAAGAGCACTTTGGATACTGCTGATATGGAAAAGGATCTAGGCGTCATGGTAGGCCTATCAATGACGGCACCGCAACAAGTGGAAGAAGCAGAGGAAAAATCTAACGGGAATTAAAAAAAAAATTTTAGACGTACTGTACTGTCCCTTCATATACAAACAAAATAAAATACGAGTATTCCTTCATCTTTATAAGCATCTCGTCCGTCCCCATCTGTCTTACTGTACAGTATAAAGGCATGGAACCCTAACCCCAGAAAGACCTAACATCCCTAGAAAAGGTGCAGCACAGAACGACCAAGATGATTCCGGAATCTCATCTCGGTTATCAAGGTAGACTGAGGAGGGCCTTAAGATTAACAACTCTTCAGACAAGACACAATAGGCCGAACATTATAAGAGACATTCACAGTCATAGAGGGGGTGGTAAACGTAAACCCAGGCTGATTGTTGGTGATGTCACCTACACGAGAGGATACAACTTTAGCCCGCCAAGGTATCTTACAACTATATCTGTGGAAAAACGAGAACAGTACTGGGCTTCAAAATAATCCTTGACAAGACTATCAAGTAGATAGGCGGATCCTACACAGGCCAATGGCCTCTTTCCCTCGTCATGACCCATGGAGCTATTATGGACCTGTGGTTTATTATCATTTAATTTTCATTAGTTCGCTTGTTTAAGTTTAAACCCGTACTACTGTAGTCACTTGTAGGACCGGAGAATAAAATACTTTTTCCGACGGTAAATAAGTGACAGTCTCCGTCGTGAGGAACAAAATCATCTATTAAGCTGCTGGCACAGATAAATTACTTGGGCTTAAATTTAGTTTAAGAGGATTATGTCAAGGTACTGTATTTGGCAGTTGTAATCATTGAGTGATTGAATGAGTAAGCGAACCATGTACTATACAATGAAAAACAAAAGTCGTGTCGTGAAATTTGGTGAAAAACATATGCCGAAGGGCTAAGCTTTTGGTGCGCTCTGCCTTGTGGTAGGGGGCTCTCATAATGTTTCACGAGTTATATTTAATCTTCGGACAAAACCGCGACACGACTTTTGTCTTTGATTGTACACAGTTGTTGTGAATTTAATCAAAACACACATAGAGTAGAGATACTTGTGTGTCGCTGTGATGGTATTATTGTCTCACTCGTGTACAGCTGGGTATAGCCTAGGAATGAAGTGTGGACACGTTAATATGATGGCCAATATTTCACTTACAAAACATTGCACACAACACACTATACAATTTATATAGCCTTAGAATGTAGACAACCTGAAAACACACCTAACCAAGTCTAAAAACTATCAGAAAATACTTTATTTTTTTCGTGGCACGACTGGTCGAGCCTTGACACGGGTGGTAGTTCAGTAGGTTTAGTAGAAGACAAGTTTTGGAAACGGATCAAAATATAAGACTTTTATTATGAATAGACTGTATATATGATGTGACGACTCTGTCCCCTTCTCACTCTACCACCATAACCATCACTTGCTCCAACTGGACACCAGGAGAAGAAACTGATTCACGAAGCTACTCGACCCCAGTGAGCACCTATTCAGAACCAATTTCCTATCCGATTATGAGACCGAAGTATCGAGCAAGTTTGTCTGCCTGGTAAGAGCAGCGTCTCTTCTCTGCGACCTACGGTGTTCCTCTTCTCCCGGGGTGATGGTAGTGGATTACGGCATTAATCCCTGGTTCCTTGTGGTTGGCCATCGCAACTTTGACTTGCTACCTGAGCTGCCATTTCTATCAGCTTTTTGTGTTGTATAAAGTAGGTGTATTTAATATTAAAGTATAATAATCGGGTAATATTCTGGTGTGTTTTGATATATGCATAGTTGTCTTACTTTTTTTTTTTTTATATAATTGCATATTTTGTGTTTTACTTGTCTTATGTAATGTACGTAATTAACTATATTAATTAATACTTAACATAAATGTCATTAAATTAATCAGTTTACTTAATAATCTTCTTCTCCCTTTCATAACTTAAATTTGTTTGTCACAAACAGTGATTCTTGTGTGTGTGCTCCTTACTTGCTGCATCCATGTATTTCAACCCCTAGATTATTCATCCCTTATTTTAGATTGTCAACTTTGCCTTTTCTCAATGTTGTGGGTAGCAAAGAGGGACATCACATAATGGGGGGGCCTGTCCGGGAGCTATGTGAATTCACATCATAATTACCAATTACGTCTTACTTAATTGACCCTGCTATCGGTCTCGTAACGCAAATTTGCCAGGTGAAAGTTTCCTAAGTGTGGTTGTAAAGTAATTTTGCTTCCCGATACCAGTCGTTCATTTTCGCACTTGGCCAATGTGGTGTGTGCTACAGTCACCTGATAAATCACTGGTAACCAGTTGTTGACTGAAGACACTTTGCTCCACCACACAGTTATCTTTTTTAGAGTAAGTAAACTTACAGGAGTACCCATCCTCCCACATAAGCCAACCTGAGATGCACTCTTTTCGAGACCTTCGTGTTTCATCTATATCTCGAGACACAGAGCTCACCTCTATAAACATAATTTTGCTAAACAAGCAACAACTGGATTGTAGTAGTGACCACATCAAATTTATTTAAAGTACAGTCGGGTCAAAAGACTTGAACACTTAGCAATATCTGGCATCTACTTTGATTTTACATATATGATTGAGATATACTTATAACACTACTTGTCATCACATATTATGCCTGAACCACAAAATGGGATAAAACTCTCCCTAATACCCAAGATTTTCGGGTACTTACATGCCAAATACTGTCAAAGTGCGTACTGTGGGAATACAGCCTGACGCATAAAGCAACCAGCACTTTACAATTCGAGTTCCTGTCAGCTTTAGATTTAAAGGTTGACCAAAGTTTTAATGTGGTGAAGTACTCCTTATGTTAGTTTGATAACAGAGCAAACTACAGTGGAAAAACTCTCCCCATACTGTTGTTATATGGGTGCTAACTAGTAAGGGTGAGAAATTGTTAGATAGCCACTTCACTGCTTTATAGCTTGTACTTTACCTTCTAACCTTACCTCACAATCAACTGAGAATTGATTACACACTGGGCTATTGTACCCCTTTGTAAAGCAGGAGGTCAATTCGAGTTGATAGGTCGGAATCTTTCCTTCACTCAAGATGTCAGACTTTAATAGGGTAAAGTTTGTCACTTATCTCGGTAGAACTTCTGAAAATCTCAAACCGTCACAAAGACGATCTCCGCTATATAGCCACACATTTCAGAACACAATTTGGTGCTGACGTAAACAGAACACAGTTAAAGAACACGATACTAGAACACTTTGGTGAGGAGGTTGATGATAACGTTGACGGTACAGACTGCTAAGACTGCAACAAGTGCTACTGACACCCAAACCTTACTCGAGTTAGAGAAAGTAAAGCTTGAGAGAAAATGTGAGGCACAGGTGAGAGAGAGAGAGAGAGAGAGAGAGAGAGAGAGAGAGAGAGAGAGAGAGAGAGCAGGAATTAGAAGTTTTGCGTCTGAAACAGTCCAGTGGGCGTGAAGAAACAGATATTTAACATCACCAAATATACAAAGTTAACACTTTGTTTTTCAGAATCCAACCCTGAAGGTTTTTTTAGGGAGTTTGAGTCCAGTGCCAATCATTTTAAATGGCCTAAAGAACACTGGATCTGGCTAGTGAGACCGAAACTCTCTGGAAAGGCTCTAAATGTTTGTGAGGGATTACAAAACAACACTGATTATTATGTCAAAGAGGCGATCCTTGCCTCATATTCAATTACTACCGAGGAATATAGACAGGCTTTCCGTAACCTTAAGCTAAATACCGAAACGTATGCAGAGTTTGCTTCCGAGAAACCAAGAGCTTTTCACAGGTGGATTAAATCTGCTGCCATCAGCAAATTCGAGGAGTTAGTCAACGTCATGGTACTAGAGGAATTCAAAAGAAAGGTTCCGTATAAAATCATGTTACACCTGACAGATAAGGAGGAGACTGATCTCCTTAAGGCAGCTAAGGTAGCAGATATCTTTGTACTCGTCTATCGCCACACCCGTGGTGAAAAGAAAAAGCCGCAAAATGTATAGTCCTCTGCAGGTTCAAAATTGGGCCCTGTAGATAAGCCTAGTGGACAGAATCAGCTAGATGCTTAGAGCAAATTACCAATTTGTAGATACTGCAAGAAAGAGGGTCATGTAATTAGGGAGGGTCCTGATCCTAACTGCAGAATTTCTAAGGAGGCAAACTTTACTAAACCAGTGGCCTCAGCTAACCTGCCCAGCAGTAATTCTCGGGAGGATATTTTCAAACCTTTCAAATCGAAAGGAACAGTTTCACACACCCCTAATTCAAGGAAACATCCAGTTCAGGTTGTCAGAGAGCACTGCATCAGCACAAACTGTAATCTTGAGGAAGGCATTTCCAGACATTCATAAGTGTTTCACAGGGGAAAGGGTATATCTAAAAGGGCTGACATCCATAATTCCTGTATATTTAGCAAAAATATATCGAGTGTGTGACCTTGTACAAGGTACAGTGATTGTGGGTGTTACAGATTCAGCATTGCCAATACCTGATACAACCCTACTTCTGAGAAATGACTTGGCTGGTAATTTGGTTGAGAAAGAGCAGTCATATTTGTTTCCTATATGTGATGTCACTAGGTCTCAAGCCAGGCTAGACATGAGTGATGAGAGAGAGGATTCTCCTCAACTTTCTACTACCACCCAGACTGGTTATGTGGACCTTGGCGGTAACTCTGTACTGCCTGCAGTACCTCAGAACCAGGATAGTGATATACTCAACTCATCCCCCTGAAAATTTGATTGAAGCACAAAAGACTGAACCAACATTGGCAAAAATTCATAACAAAGTTGATGATGAGGAGGAGATAGAGAATGTCAGTTAAGAAGACTGTGATGGAGGTCGCTCATGAAGAGTCTGGTGGACACCTCGGCATTAATAAGACCTACCGCAAACTGGTGCAGGATTTTTATTGGCTTGGAATGAAGAGAGAAGTAACATTTTATAAAATCTTGCCACATTTACCAAATAACAGGAAAGCCTTGTCAGTCAATTCCCCCTTATCCTTTACAACCCATTCCGGTTCCCTCAGAACCTTTTCGGAAAATAATAATTGACTGTGTGGGTCCGTTGCCAAAACTAAGGCAACCAATATATCTTAATTATGTGTCCCACTACCAGGTATCCAGAGGCTTTCCCGTTAAAGTCCATCTCTGCTAAAACTATTAGTGAACATTTAGTGCACATGTTTGTCACTTTTGGCATTCCTCAGGAAGTACAGAGTGATCGAGGTATCAACTTCATCAGCGACCTCTTCAAAAAGGTATTCAAAGAGCTGGGCATTAAGCAGACCCTGTCCACCGCTCATCACCCGGAGTCACAGGGAGCCCTTCAGCGGTGGCATCAGACCATAAAGTCCATGCTCATCAAGGATTATTGTGAACACCAGGAATGCTGGGATGAAGGTTTGGATTATGTCTTGTTTGCTATAGGAGAAGCCCTCAGGATTCTCATTGCTACTCCCCTTTTGAGATGCTGTTTGGTAGGAGGGTTAGGGGGCCTTTAAAACTAGTCAAAGAGAGCTGGCTTAACCCTATTCTGACCATACTACCACAGTGTCAGATTACCTTAAAAGACTTCCAACCACCCTGAGTAGAGTACGCCAACTCGCAAAATAGAACCTGTTAAAAACTCACACTAAGATGATGTATTACTATGTTAAACATAGCAAGATTAGAGTGTTCACTGTTGGAGACAAAGTCTTAGCCTACTTCCCTATTCCTGGTTGTCCCTTGTCAGCAAAGTACCATGGTCCCTACGTAGTGCAGAAGAAAATTAATAAAGTTAACTATATCATTTCAACACCAGAACGTAGAAAGGCCATCCAGGTAATCCACATAAATTTACTCAAACCCTACCTCAGTAGAGAACCTGCCGAGGACTCCCCGAGATTACCCTGCAACATTCTAAATACTGTAGATACTAAAGATCCAACCTAGCGTCGTACTTAGGACATCTGACCCCAAACCAAATCAAAGATATAGCTTCCCGAATTAAAAGTAACCTATAGTATTCACTGACACCTTTAGCCACTGTGCAATAATAAAACATCGAGATGAATTAACACCTGGAACCCGTCGTATACCCCAAGCACCCTACAGACTCCATTCAAAGAAACAGCAGCCGATGAGAGACGAGGTGGACTACTTGCTGAAGAACGGCCTGTCAATTCCAAGCAGCTCAACTTGGGCTACTGCTTGCCTTCTTGTGCCCAAGGAAGGTGGCCAAATACGTCTATGCAAAGACTACCGCAGAGTTAACTCGGTGACTGTTCCAGATTCTTATTCCATACCAAGAATACACGATTTAATTGATTCAGTTGGTCAATCTAAATTCATATCAAAACTAGAATTACTTAAAGATTACTTTTAAGTAAGACTCTCTGAAAAAGCCCAGTCAATCTCGGCAATCATAGCTCATTTTGACCTATATCAATATCTAGTTGTGCCTTTTGGGATGAGGAATACTCCAGACACCTTCCAAATGTGTTCTTGTGTACTTGGATGACATTCTGGTCCTTTCAGTGTCTTGATCCCACCATCTAGTACAGCTTTCGACCGTCCTGCGGAGGATGGAGGAGGCGCACCTGACCATCAACCTGGCCAAGACCACCTTCTGCAGAGCTACTGTGACCTACCTAGGACACATGGTCGGCCAGGGCCGGTTCCGACCAAAGAAGGCCAACGTCGAAGCTATCCTGAACTACCCTGCCCTTACAAACTGAAAGGCTCTCCTGCACTTCCTGGGCATGTCAGGGTTTTACCGTCGCTACTGCCCTAACGTCACTGCTGTCTCCACCCCTTTGACCCATCTCGCCAGTGAGAAAGTCTCATTCCACTAGACTACTGTTTACCAGGACTCCTTTGAACAACTGAAGCAGTTCCTGGCCAGTGATCCTGTACGGACTTCCCCTAACTTTGCTCTTCCCTTCATCCTTCAAACCGACGCCATTGACCATGCTACAGGGGCCGTTCTACTGCAGGAGGATGATAAAGAGGTCCTGTCACCTATCACTCTGAAAAACTCAACAAACACCAACTGGCATACAGCACCATTGAAAAGGAACTACTCAGCATCATCTCTGCAATAAAAAAGTTTGAGTGCTACCTATATGGCACTCGACCCCTGCTGATTTATACGGATCACAACCCCTCGACTTTCTTGGATCGGAAAAAGTTTTCAAACCAGCGTTTGCTCCGTTGGTCCTTATGTCTGCAACCGTATGACATCACAATATGGCACATCAAAGGGAAGGATAACTTGTTAGCCGACGCATCATCCAGAACGATCTCATCATCGCTTGTCGGGACATCATCATCATTTTCATAGCCAGATCTTCACAAGATCCGACTTCGGGGGGATGGGGGGGGGGGGAGATGTGACGACTCTGTCCCCTCCTCACTCTACCACCATAACCATCACTTGCTCCAACTTGACACCAGGAGAAGAAACTGCTTCACGAAACTACTCAACCCCAGTGAGCACCGATTCGGAACCAGTTTCCCATACAACCGTGAAACCAGTTTCCCATCCGACTATGAGACCGAGGTATCGAGGCAAGTGTGCCTGCCGGGTAAGCTGAGTCTCTTCTCTGCGGCCTACGGTGTTCCTCTTCTCCCAGGGTGTAAACGAAGAATTGTATTAAGGACTACTGCTGATGGTGTTGTGATGGTTTGATGGTAGTGGACTACGGCGGTAATCCATGGTTCCTTGTGGTTGGCCATCGCAACCTAAACTTACTACCTGAGCTGCCATTTCTATCAGGTTTTTGTGTTGTTGTACATAGTATGTGTGTTTAATGTTTAAAGCAAGAATAATCTAGAAATTTTCTGGCGTGTTTTGATAATAGCATAGTTGTTTTACATGTCTTTTGATAATTGCATATTTTGTGTTTTACTTGTGTGGTGTTATGTACCTAATTAACAATATTAATTAATACTTAATATAAACGTTATTAAATTACTTAGTTTACATGATAATTTTTTTATTCCTTTCATAACTTAAATTTGTCTCTCACGAACAGTGATTCTTGTGTGTGTGTGTGCTCCTTACTTGCTGCATCCACGTATTTCAACCTCTAGATTATTCACTCTGTATTTTAACTTGTCAACTTTGCCTTTCCTCAATGTTGTGGGTAACAAGGAGGGACATCACAATGAATATAATATAATTCTACAAAGAATGGCAAGGTGGCTTTTCACAACCACTTTTTACCCATATACAGGTATAATAATTCACCTCATGAGTCACCTGGTAAAGTTTGGTCCTCTGGTTACCTGACGATGCCTTCAATTGACCTGAGGAGACATAATGGAATTTGTTTCCCCCACAGACACAAACACAGCATAGAGAATTAAGAGTCTTGGTTCTTGTCCAACCAACGAGAAAATTCTGTCCCAATTCATCATATATATTCCAAATAATGAAGGAGTTAATATTTCACATGGAAGTAAAAACTTTGGTTGTAAAATGTTACTTTATTTTCCATTCAAACTGCAAATGAAAATGAACAGTAACACAAGCGAATTCACTGCTGGAGTCGAAGGTGTTTGGTGAGCAGGGCTCCTGGGCAGTGCAGCGTGTCAACAAGTAAATCAGTAAGTGACGTATCCGCAGTGTATCTCGGGAATGATAACAGCTACAGTGTTCAAACTTTAATTATGTATATATTCACCATTTTAAACTTTTAGACCTTTTATGTTTTCTGGGCCAAGCAAAAGGTCACAGGTCCATGTTGGCATACAGACATATCCCTCGATTGTGGTCCACTGTACACTTTAGAGTCGTAACGCTTACCTAACCTAACCATATCCCCGACCGTGGTTCACTGTACAGTGAAGTCGCAACGCTGCGAAAAATCATCTGATAGGAACAGTGTGGACACATGGTCGTCACCCACCCGACATAATCGTTGGTCACCAGTCCGACTCCCAGATGAAACCGAATGTCACGTGTTCGACTTTATAACACTCTTTATTTATTTTAATATTTTCCGTTATTAGGATATCCAATGTGCTAATTTTTACCTCCTCACTTTCATGTAGGTGACTTGTGATATGTATAACGAAAAGAAAAATTTATTAAATAATGAAGAACTGTTAAGTGACAAGACGAAAATTACTCCAACCAAGTTAATTTGATTATAGTGCAGTTATTATATTTTTAATTTGTAACTCATCCTTCACGAGACAAAAATCTGTACGCACGCCAGAAGACACTATACATGAATAAACGACAAGACTCCCCCGTCGTGTTAAACAAGGTCCAAAGTTGTAAGATTATAAATCATAGTTTTTGTTCGTTAACATTTCCCTCCAAGGTTCGTTCATCCATTACTTTACCAGCTACTGATTGTCTTCACTCGTCTAAACTTTGATAATTTTGTCATCCTCTTCATAATAAACACGTTTTGTAGTCAACCTTAATTATTAGGGAGAACATTGGCGGAGGGGAAAGCCTGCACCACCACCAGCCCGCAACAGTACCACTAACCAGCCTGCACCACCACCAGCCACCACCACCACCACTATCACCACCACCAGCAGTCCGCACAGTACCACTATCCAGCCTTCAACACCACCACCCGCGGCCTGCAACAATACCACCACCCAGCCAGCACTACCACCACCCAGCCAGCACTACCACCACCAGCGGCCCCCAACAGTACAACCACCCAGCCTGCAACACCACCACTACCAACCACCCTGCACCACCAGCACCCACCCTGCACCACCAGCACCCACACCCTGCTACCAGCATCACCCTGCAACACCAGCATCCACCTGTAACACCAGCACCCACGATTCACCACCAGCACCCACCCTGCAACACCAGCATCCACCCTGCAACACCAACATCCACCCTGCAACACCAGCATCTACCCTGCAACACCAGCATCCACCCCTGCAACTTCAGCATCCACCCTGCAACAGCAGTATCTACCCTGTAACATCGCATCCACCCTGCAACACCAGCATCACACCAGCACCAGCATCCTCCCTGCAACAGCAGCACCCACCCTGAAACAGCAGCACCCACCCTGAAACACCATCGCCCACCCTGAACACCAGCACCCACGCTGCACCACCAGCATCCACCCTGCAACAGCAGTATCCACCCTGCAACATCCAGCATCACCCTGCAACACCAGCATCCACCCTGCAACACCAGCACCACCTTGCAACACCTGCATCCACCCTGCAACACCAGCATCACCTGCAACACCAGCTGCAACACCAGCATCCACCCTGTAACACCAGCATCCACCCTGCAACACCAGCATCCACCCTGCAACATCAGCATCCACCCTGCAACATCAGCATCCACCCTGCAACACCCTCTCGTGAAACTTTTCCCACAAACACCTCCATTACCACATTCCGGGCGTGTCACCGGCCACCTTTTCATTCCCCTCAACTTCCCACGTATCAAACTTGGGACGAGTATAACGCCCCAATTTTACCCGAGCTCCTGACGCTATGGACGTCTCGGGGCTTCATGAGACGTCCAAACGACTCAAGTTGGACACGCCGTGGCTCATCGCATTGCTTCACACAGGACTCTGGGGTTAGTATATTGTTTTTATTCTGTCTATTACACCTCTTGATAGCGGAGTGGTCGGGCACATACGGCCCCCAGAGGTGCCGAGGGTGTAGGAAATAGGCCACGTTATCGCATGGATCGCCCAGAAACCCAGACGGACTGTTTTTAATATCCTGCCCGTCACACACGTCATTCCTCGACCCCGTTACGGCTTCTGGCTGGTAGAGACGGCGGTGCTGGTGGTCGGGACCCACGAACACACGAGGAAGACACTAAAAATACACAATCACAGACCCTAACACCCCTGTTTGTCCTGTTCATTTAAACAGTGGGGTGCGGGACGTGATCACAGTGTTGTAAACCCAAGGGTCATTTCGCTGACCCAGACCAGGTAGTAAACTAGTTGTCCACTGACACGACCCACCACGCTCCCTCTTGTTGTTTGTTGGTCAGGGGATGCTCACAACACCAGTCAGCTCACCATACACATCACCAAACAAGCAAGGAGGAAGACTTCACACGCTCCCTAGTTCACCAGCAGGAATACAGTACACCACCAGGGACCTTATCATCCATGAAGAGCACACGGCCGGCGCTACTTGCCTTAATGGGTCCTCAGCTTAGGGGTGTAAACACTATTCTGAAGTACCACTGATTCCCCGGTTCACTAACCGAGAAGAGCCAGGGAGACCCGAGATGGTCCTCACTCTCGCGGTTCATATCACACTGTAAGCAGAAGCAGGCTATCGGTTCATACTCTCTCAGCTTGTAAACACGTCACTGCGGGGCGGACGAGAATGGGAGGCGATATCGTTTGCCAGTGGTGGAGTTGTAGTCGTCTGGTGATGCTATACATGTGTTGGTTATTCCTCTATGATCTGTTTACTAGACTTGACGTGCCCACCAATGAACGTTAAAGATAAGAAGGTCTGCCGTATTTGGCGAGCGAGCGAGTGAAGGTCGTGGTGGGAAAATTTAATTGATATCTATATAAATAAAAGGCTATCTATGATCTTTGAGATCTTCCCAAAACTAATTACAAAATTAATGCCAACAATCTAATCATCATTTAAAAGCCGACAATTCCTGCAGTTGTAATTTTGGAACACAGCATTTTTACCGAGAAATAAAAATAAAATAAAATATCGAGTAATTTCCGAGATACGACTTCACGTGTAATTACTATCACTACTACTACTACTACTACTTCTTCTTAATCGTGACTTAAAAACTAATAAATTTAACAGTACTAGAAACAAACTCCTGTACATAACAGATAATCATACATCTGCGACAGCTTAATAATGAAAGGCTGACCGGGTGATAAAATAAGACATTTGTTACCACACACAGCTACGTAACACACCTACCTGGCCTCCGTCACCTACTAGAGGCTACGATCAATAAAAGTGGCAGCCAGAAGGATCGGGGTGGTCGCCGGGGGAAGGTCTCGAGAACTCTCTCACCAACCTTCAAGAGACTCTGAGACGCAGCTGAGAGAATCACTCATTTCACAACACTTCCCTGTAGGTTCAGTGATTTCCTGGGTAGTGGCCGACACCCCCGGCTCCCCGCTTCACCATTATTTACTGCTGGCCGTCTAAATACATGTGTCTAAGAGAATTCTGAGGGGGGAATTTTCAGCAACTTCAGCTTCTTGAAGTCCCGGGAGAAACCAACTGAAGGCAAGTAAAGCTGCTTTCCAAGTCAAGTGACCAATCCACAAGAGATGTGGGGGCATTTATAAGGCATTTTAAAACATGAGCCATTTATATTCACTAGCCAGTCAGTTTGCCTTAAGCCAAACTGTGAGAAGAACATTCAAGCGCAAGATTTCTCTTACCTGTTTTGTAATATTTTTCAGCCGAGTAAAACGTTTCCTTTAGGCACTTGAGGCGAGGCGAGGAGGACTTTACACCAGGCAGCTGACTCACATATCATACACACTAACACGTTTCTCTGAGGACATTCACCCTGGCTCAAATACCTCCAAGAAACTGCACTTACTACACTATGTTGAAGATTTACAGGAAGTTAATTAAACTTGTTACTGTATCTAGTTAAGTTTTAGGACGACCTCAACGAACCGTCTCCGTATCCCTTGGGTGGAAGCAATTATTTTAATCTTCGAGGACTATTTTCTTATTAACATGTCAAATTTGCCCCCTAATTTTTTAAACACAAACAAACAAACAAACACACACACACACACTTTAAACACCCAATACAACCTAACCTCGCCTCGTAGAAATAAGACCTGTGTTCTTACAATCTCAAGCGTCAAGTCAAACGTAAAAAAAAAATTGGAATTTCCAGAATAAAAGACAAAAGATCACATTATTAATTGTCAATGCCTGAAGATAACAAAAGAATAGGCTAAATATATCAATAAATAAAATGAGATAAAATGGAAATAGAGCAAATGTGGAAAAACTAAATAAGCAAACAGGGCAGCTAGTGAGGATCACCATCCTTAAACACAAGCACAGGAGGGATATCCTAAAGAAGGCACAGAACCTCAAGCGGGTAACAGTAATGTGTACACAACCCCCGACCTGACAATTCGCCAACAAAAAAACCGGCATAGAGCTCAGGAACAAACTGAAAGAGCTGCGCAGCGACCCACAATATGGAGATGCTCAACTAAAGATCAGAAGTGGCAAGTAGTCAGGGTACGGGAAAAGGAGGAAGTTGAAGTAGTGTACCAGCCTCCCCCTAATAGAGGCAAGTGGCGAGCCAACTGTAATGTTAACATAGTGTATGCTGTAGCTTTAAGTAATACTACCCACCCGGAGAGAACAATAATACTCTAGAATCAGTCTTCTAAAAAATAGTCCTACAAACCTGGCAAATCAAGTATTGGCAAACAAATGCCAGAAGTCTACACTGTATATAGTTAATAAGACTAAGTATTGAGCGCATTTGCGGACACAGAACAACCAGACATCATTGAAATTAGCGAATCACAGGGTAAATTGTATTTACCAGGTTATCATCCACCATTCAGAAAATGTTGGTGTACTACTGTGTATGTTAAGGATCACCTCACAGCAATCATGAATGACGAGCTAAACGAAATGAGATCAACCGAGTCTATTTGGTGTGATTTCATATCTAAAAACAAAAGCAAGCTGACAGTAGGTGTGTGCTAGAGGGCTGACTCGGCCTCAGGGGAGGAAGTAGCTTATCTCCATAGTCATCCAGAGCTCAAACCCTCATCATGGGAGACTTTAATCATGAGACAATAGACTGGATAATAGTGGGTGAATCTTACCACACAAGCCGAGGGAGAAGAATTCCTTGATATCATTCAAGACTCATTACTCACACGTGTCAGAACCCACGAGAGGAGACAACGTTCTAGATTTATTTAGTAAACAAGGTCCACGTCGCGTCGGGGAGAAACTAACTCCAACCAGCGACCACTACACACTGAGATGGAATACAATCTTTGATATCCCAGAGAAAGTAGATGAGGAGGAATACTATGAATTCAACCACGGAGATTACCAGCTCATGAGAAACAAACTACAGAAAATTACTTGAGAGGAGACAGACATAAGCGAATCAATGCAAAACTTCTTGGAAATCCTCGAGTTAACAGTAGAGTGATGTATACCCAGGAAAACAAAGAGAAGAGGGTATAAGACCAGGTGGAGGAAACACAAATTCAAGAAGCCTGTAAGGAAAATAACCAGACGTGGAAGAATACCGGAGCCAGGGGCATCATGGGGGTTATGTATATAGTAAACAAAAGAGATCTAAACGTGGCCAATTAGATCAGTCAAACGGAATTTCGAGATGAAATTAACTCAAAACTTGAAGAAAGATCTAAGTCCTTTTACGCGTACAGCGGGAGTAAAATGAAAACCAAGGACACTGTCGACCCTCTAAAATCTAAAGGATGAAAACAACGTGGCCCTGGAGGATGACAGACCAATAGCTGATTCCTTAAGTGAATACTTGGCATCAGTATTCACACAAGAGCCAATAGTTAACATGCCAGTACCTAATAAAATGTACCTGTATACCTCAGGGTTGGAAGATGAATTAAGAGAGACTTACAGACAATATGATCCAAAGGAAAGGAGCCAGCTTGAAAGAATTCAAAGCCCCTGGAGTGGACGGAGCGCAAACTTATGTGATAAAGGAGGTGGCAAACGAGATTTGTACCACACTAAGACTCTCATTCCGGAAATGCTTAGATCTAGGTAAAGCGCACAGGGACTGGAAATTAGCCAAAGTCACCACAGTATACAAGAAGGGTAGGAAAGGGCAGCAGAAAACTACAGGCTGATCAGCCTAACATCACATATATGCCAGTTCTTTGAGAACATTCTGAGGGACGTCATCATCCAACACCTGACCGAGCAGTTTTGTCAAAGCATCACAACACAGTTTCATCGAAAGAAAATCTAGTTTGGCAAACTTACTCACGAATGTGGACCAAGGCTCACTAATGGATGTGTTGTACATGGACTTTTCTTAGGCGTTTGACAAAGTCCTACATGCACGACAAGCCTCTAAAACCCAGGTACATGGCATCACAGGCAAGATTTTGACGTGGATTAACAAATGGCTCGAAGACAGGCAACAAAGAGTGGTCATAAACAGAGTACTTACTGAATGGAAAAAAAAAATCTTAATGGAGTACCACAAGGCCCACCTTGTTTGTGATCTACATAAACGACATGGATGAAAATATATCGAATCACATTGTCAAGTTTTCGGACGAGACGAAGATATTTGGGAAGGTAACAAGTCAAGACGATGTCGCAACAATGCAGGAGGATCTAAATGAGCAGTGCAAATAGTTTCGAAACCGGCAAATGCTCTTTAACATTACGAAATGCAAAACCCTGCACGTAGGATACAACAACCCTAAGCACAACTATTCTATTAATAACGCTTTCCTGGATACTGTTAATAAGGAGAAAGATCTTGGCAGCAGTGAGGAAAGCAAATCGAGATTTAGGAATTAAAAGTTTACCTTCGAATACAAAGATGGAAAACTGTTCCTTCAACTGTACAAATCTCAATTACGTCCCATTCTGGATTACTGTATACAGGCATGGAAACCCTACCTCCAGAAAGATCTAACATCAACCTCTGTCATCTCGATTATCCAAGTTGAGTGAGACGGATGGAAAGCGTGAACTCGGGACATTTATTTGTGATGTCCCGCACCACCAACACGAGAGGACATAACTACAAGCTCGCCAAGTTATCATGAAGAACGAATCCAAGGAAATGTTTTTCACACAGAGGCTGGTAGACCAATAGAGCGGTACTGGGCTTCAAAATAGCCCTTGACATTATTATCAATAACAATGGAGGGATCCTACACAGGCCACTAACCACCGTGGATATTAGATAAATAAGATAAGAGCAAACAGGATAAACATGGAAAGAGGAAGTAGGACACTTTGGCCGAAATTCCAATAAATACGCGTTGTTTGTTAATACTTTATAGTGATATATAAACTTGACTTATGGAATATAATAGAATTTAACAATATTTGGAAACTAGTAACATTTTACAACGGAGCCTAAAACGATTACTGTTGTCATTAAAATAAATCACTCTACAGCCAGACGATTCACACATAAAAATAAAAGAATTTTAAAAACAAATGTAAATAATGATAATAATAAATAAAAGGACAATTTAGTACAAAACACTTTCGGAAAATGTATAAAAAATAACAAATATATATATATATATATATATATATATATATATATATATATATATATATATATATATATATATATATATATATATATATATATATATATTTCATGTAGATCCACAATGAAAAACGTGGATAAGATAAATCTTGATAAAATCGCACGGGAAAAGGGAAACAACGGAGCACCTTAGCTTTCGTCTTTATTCAAGACATCTTCAGAGGCAACATCTTCAGGTGCTCCGTTGTTTCCCTTTTCTCGTGTGATTTTATCGATATATATATATATATATATATATATATATATATATATATATATATATATATATATATATATATATATGGTACGTTTTTGGGGGGAAGGGGTGAAATTACCGGTATGCATATTTGTAATTTTGAAAAAAAAACTTAGACAACCTAAACTAACCTAACCATAAGGTTAGGTTAAGTGAGAGGTTAGGTTAGGATGGCTCGTGTAGATTATTGATACACAGTTAAGTGGTCCTGTTTTTTTTGTAGCTTTGGCTTATATATATATATATATATATATATATATATATATATATATATATATATATATATATATATATATATATATATATATACTCATTCAGATTAAGAGGAATATTAAATACATAAGAAACATCATATTTTATTTCGGTTCAAATTATTAATGAAAGCTTAATTTAATCTGAGTATAAAATAACTTTTTTTCCTATACTGATGGAAATGTTACATAAAAGGATGTAATTATTGTTAAAGTGATTTATTACATTAGGTTAGGGTGGACAAAGGTGAACTGTTTGTGATGACGAGTGACCGAGGCGGATCAAACGCTACACCTCCAGCCTCCTCACTACAACACCTTTGACACACACACACTGACCTAACTATATTTATCACGGGGATATTCCCTTTATAACACTGACAGATGGACGGATGGACGTACTGGACTCTGACCTTACAGACCTCGAACAATTAGGTCAAGGTCACCTTATAACGAACTCACGACAACGGACGGACGGACAAGTGCACACCATGGCTCATGAATACACAAAGGGAGATGAACTGCATAAGTAGACCTCCCACCCTCACCCCACCCCCCCAAAAAAAAAGATACCCGAAGTGACAAATATAAGATTATTAGTCATTTCGTGGTCTATGTATCCAGCCTCTCCTCCAAGAACCTCAGCCTCAAGTTGAAGAAAACTGGCTGATGATGAACATCTTAAGGGGCCCCAGTATGTACTCCAGCAGGTAGAACCTCTTGAACATCTCCGTCGAATTTCACCCTGGCAGGAGACCGGGGTGGGTGGCGAAGGGTCCGTGGGTTGGGGGAAATGCTGCACGAGCACCCACCCACACATAAAACCCACAGCGAAAATGTGCTTACTGTAATTACTGCCTCAGGGTGCACCAGTGTTGTACCAATAAGAAATAAACCAACACGATCATCTCACACCATCAACACGTCACTCCCCGCTAGCATTAACACGAGACAATTATTGATGGTAGAAGGAAGAAGAGTTAACCAAAAACAAGATGGACAGACGCAGTGAAGACAAGAGAGACTTAGAAAGAGGAGAGGAGGATAAAGGGGGGGATGCATAACATAGAAAGAGAAGGAGGAATTAGAGGAGGAGGAGTACAGGACGAAGGATGATTGTAGTATAGCGGACAGAGTAAGGAGTGTGTGGCAAAAAATCCCCAAAGAAAAGGAGACAAAGGGAAAAGGAAGGACAAGACGAAGAAGAAAAAGAACAATTGATGGTAATGGATGCCCCCGCCAAAATTTCTCAGTCTAACCTCGGTCATTACTCCGGCAGGAAGATGGAAAACACCATTAAAACTCCACATTACCATCCATGTTGTCTTCCTTGTGTTACTGAAGAGAAAAAATCACGTAAGGACTGATGATTCACGGATACATCACCTCCTCCCCCCGCTCTCCATCATCTTCTACGGCGAAGCATAACACAATATCTTAGAACAATGTTACTATAAAAGGTCGATTGTGTGGTATATATGTAGGTCGGATATGGATATTTGATCACCCAGCCCAAACCTTGTCAGGTAAAGACTGTCATAAACACGTGCAAAAATATACGACTGACCCGGCGTTTTATATCACCTACACAATATTAATGATCAAGCTAAAGTTTTATAATGAAATTTTCACTTGGTTTAAACTTAAGAAAATTGAGAACCTATGTGTGACCACGCACATACACCTGAGTCGTCGTAGCATGTAGAGTCGGTACGAGGTTGCCTTGATTGTGTTGGTTACATGGGCCTTCCAGTACAGTTTGGGGTAACTATAGACCACAAACTGGACTGGAAGGCCCATGTAAACAACACAATCAAGGCAGCCTCGTACCGACTCTACATGCTACGACGAATTGGATCACTTGGGACACCCACGCCAGATCTGAGGACTATCTACAACGCATTTATTCTCCTCAAATTAACGCATGCGTCACCAGCCTGGTCGTCTCTCAACTCAACCCAACAACGTCAGCTAGAGAAGGTACAAAAGAGAGCCTGCAGAATTATGCTCGGCGCAGACTACTCAGGCTACAACGCTCTCTCCACCCTGGAAATGCCATCCCTCAGTGGCCTCCACCACCACGCACTAGCAGGATTTGGCAGTGGACTACTGCACCACCCTCGTCATCGCCACCTACTGCCACCGGCAGTTCCCTGCCCACCTCGCGCAGTCCGCCACTACATCAAAATTCAGCCCATAAGAGCCCACACTGATAAATATAAGAACAGCACCATCCCATCTATTGTCAAAATAATAAACAGCTCCTGATTCAAGTACTGTACAACCCTGTAAATGATTAAATGTATAGTATTATGTCTAAATCACATGTACAGTAAGCTTGTATATTTTCAGCCACCGACTGCAACTCTATTAATAAACCGTTTATTATTATTATTACTACTACTACTACTACTACTACTACACTTGCGTCCTGGCCACCAGAGGATCAAGACCTATTCGGCACTGCTCTGGCAGCCGCATGAACCAATCTGTCAACCCCTCCTCCCCACCGGGAGAAAAGGAGGGGAATCAGTGATGAACAGTTTTCAGGCCTGTGTAGTCAACACTAAACATTAACAGCTAAGAGTCATGGCCAAGTTAACCTTCACACCCACCAGTGAGGTTGTAACACCCAGAGATAACCGCCCCTAGGAACCGACCATCTCCTGACCAGGCGGTATACTGTAGTGTTAATCAATCCACTCTGGGAACAACAGTGGGTCGGCATTACACCTGACTATGAGATGCCACGACACCACTTGGCAGAGAATGAGGCACTGTGACACCACACCACACCACACCGTGTCTCCATGAGAGCAATGCAATGATCGAGTTGCCATGACGTCATATGAAGTCCCTCGTGTCAACACCTCTGGACGAGTTACTGCAACACTATGTAAGGTCTTTCATGTCAACACCTGTGGATGAGTGACTGCAGCACCACGTGAGGTCCTTCATGTCAACACCTATGGACGAGTTACTGCAGCACCACTTAAGGTCCTTCATGATGATATAGCAACATAAGAACATAAGAATGAAGGAAACTGCAGCGGGCCAATTGGCCAGTCCCATTTACACCCAACCCCTATTGCTCCTATACCCGCCCAACCTATGTTTGAAGCTATCCATCTTATTCGAGTTAATGGTGATGTTTGGTAACTTGTTCCACTCGTCCACTACTCTATTTCCAAACCAGTGTTTACCTATCTCGCGCCTAAATCTAAATTTGTCTAATTTAAAAACCATTGCTACGAGTTCGCTCCTGGTTGGATAGTGTGAGTACCTTTGTAATATCCCCTTTGTTTAGCCCGTACTTCCATTTATACACCTCTATCAGGTCGCCCCTCGCTCTACGTCTCTCGCGGGAGTGCAAATTAAGATGCTTTATCCTGTCTCTATACTCAAGGCTCCTAATGCCCGGGATTAGTCTTGTCATTCTCCTCTAAATTCTTTCTAAGGATTCTATATCCATTCTGTAGTACGGTGACCAGAACTGAAATGCGTAATCCAAGTGAGGTCTCACAAGCGCAAGATATAGTTTTAGGATAACCTCGCTAGTCTTGTGACTAACATTCCTTTGTATGAACCAAAGTAATTTGTTAGTCGTATTCGAGCAAATACACATTGTTAACTTGGTTTAAGATTCCTACTTATCATTATTCCTAAATCTCTCTCAGTTGGATTTCTTTTACAACGTTCTTCATCTCATATCTGGTTTCTCTGTTTACATCTCCGAGACTAAGTACTTTTTATTTGTCCACATTATATTCAATCTGACAATTTTCAGACCATTCGAAATTTTTTTTATATCTTCCTGTAGTTCTGCGGAGCCCTCGTCAGATTTAATTACATGCACTACTTTATTGTCATCAGCAAATTTTCTTATGTTGCTCTCTACGCCTATATCTATGTCGTTTATATATATATATATATATATATATATATATATATATATATATATATATATATATATATATATATATATATATATATATATATATATATATATATATATTTATATATATATATATATATATATATATATATATATATATATATATATATATATATATATATATATATATATATATATATATATATATATATATATATATATATATATATATATATATATATATATATAATAAATACTAACTGTCCAAGTACTGAGCCTTGGGGTACTCCACTAGTGATGTTCCCCAATCGGATTTAATGTCGTTAATGCAGACTCTGTTTCCTGTCGTGTAACCACTCCCTAATCAAGTTTAGAATACCTCCTCCAATTTCATGTGCATCCACTTTTCGTATTTTGTGGGGACTCTGTCCAAGGCTTTGCTAAAGTCGAGGTAAACCACATCATAATTGTGTCCGTCTCCCACTGATTCGAAAACAGTTGAAAAGAATGATAATAGATTTGTCAGACATGAACGCCCACTTATAAAGCCATGATGGGAATCAATGATTAGTTTGTGCTTCTCCGGGTGATTTCGAATTGAGTTTGAAATTATTGCTTCCAGTAATTTGCCTACAATTGATGTCAAACTAATCGGACGATAGTTAGAGGGTAGTGATCTATCTCCTTTCTTGAAAATCTGTATCACGTTCGGTATCTTCCAGGATTCTGGTACTACACCCATTTTTAAAGATAAGTTAAACAAATTTGCTAAGGGCAAACTAAGCTCTTCCTTAAATTCCTTTAATACTCTAGCAAATATCTCATTGGGACCTGGTGACTTATTAGGCTTTAGTTTGTCTATTTTCTTACTAACATCGTTAGTAGTCACTACCATCTCACTTAATCTATTTTCTTCACTATCTCTGCATTTAGTTGGAGCCTCGGGTATTATGTTTAAATTTTTGGTGGTGAAAACTGTCGAAACATATCCATTCAGATTATTGTCCATTTCTCCGTCATTATCCGTTATTTCATTTGCATCTAACTGTATTGGTCATTCTTGGCTCGTGTTTTAGTTCAATACATTTGGAAGAATCCCTTCGGGTTTGACGACGCCTCCCTTACTACCTTTAGTTCATTATTCCTTTTTGTTTGTTTTATATCTCGGTCTTAACCCTACTGGCCAAAACCTTATAATAACCTCAGAGGTACAGTGAGGTCGCCCTCTGTGGGTACATTGTATGAGGTCACCTCACGTGAGGTCACCCTCAAACGTGATACCCCTTCTCTCAGTTGCCTTTTCAAACTATCAAAGTTTGCCCTTCTGAAATCTTGGACTTCAGTGGAATATTCCTTCCGACTGACATTAAGTTCAACTTTGAATCCCACTTCTTTGTGACCGCTGTTAGGTAGTTCGTTCCATACCTCGACATTACTAATGAGTTTCTCTGACAGAAACTAAATCGAATATATTATTACCCAGGGTGGGTTCGGCTATATGTCGACCGAGGAAATAGTACAGCGGCATAGCCAAACAATTGTGCATTTTATGATGGAACCACTTGAAACTCAATCTCAGTGGGCGCCATATTGAATTTCAAGATGGCCGCCGTTCAGGATATGCTAAACTATGTATTTCTGTTTTTACGGTTGCATATTTCATTCCAATGCATCAATATACATAATCCGGGTTACGAAAATCATTTGTGATAGTTTTCGAAGTGTATTACAATGAAAAAGACAAGTACAAGCATTACACTGGAAAATTAACATACAAATTTTCCGAACTACCAAAACTTAAAAAAAATTTCTGAACATTCGGCTATTGAGGCCGAATCTCTGTAGATATTTGGCCTTAACAGCCACCTTCACATGCACAAAGTCCAGTGCATTTAAGTGCAGCTTTTTTGCACTTACACTTGCCACCGCAGTGTTTTCTGCAACCGCAAGAGATGAGCTCGTGGCATGACTTTGACACTTCAGAGAGTGTGGTCCAGAGTGGTTCCAGCTCATCACCCGACTACATCCAACCCCAGTCACATGGTGATGGCAGACTGACAAACGCTATTGCGGCCTGTCCCCAGATATGTCCAGCCTGATAAGCAGCTCTCTTTATGTGCTGCTCCAGACCTGCTCGTGTTGGTGGGAGATCCTCCGGTGATCTTGATATTCTTGAAAACAGTTTCTTTCTCAGCACGTTCACGTCACAGCATGTGCTCGTACGGTCATAGAGCAGCACGATGAATCTCTCCAGTGTTGACAGGACACCATCAGGAAGCTCACTTGGGGTGGAAGCCAGACAGAGGAAGGCGGTTGTCACTTCCGGAAATGCATTCCATGTGGCCCTGGCTGCCTTCTTGCTATGACCTGCAAAGGCAGATACCGTGTCGCAGCCCGTTATTGCGTGAAATACTGGAAGAGCTCTCGACTTCTCAGGTCCCAGGGCCTTTGCAATCTGATGTGCTGCTATGTAACGTCGATTCTTTCCTGTGCCAAAAGTAAGCCATAGTTCATCTAGTACCTCACTCCGTTCATTCGCTAGACCAACTGCAAGGATGACAACATCTGTATCGACGGTACGAATGAGTATTCGCCGATGACCACATTCCAAGGCATCAGCTGCATGAACCATCATCCTAGTGTCGGCCTCTTCGTGGTTGCATGGTGCCAAGTTGGCAGTGTCCTTCCGGGGTGAAACAGTGAGTACCTGTTTCTTGTCTGTGACAACCAGCTGTTTACTTTCTTTGACAACCAACTGCATAACCTGTTCTGACAGGAAACTGAAGAGTTCCTCTTTGTTGTCACTGTTGCGGAGAAAGTTTTGCCAGTTGCTAGGTAGAGGACCAGAGGCAGTGACGCGTCTTCGAATGCCCTTGCCACAGTTACATCTTACTGTTGCTTTTAGGCTCCCAGATTTCAGGTAGCAATCCCAAACCAGGTCAAGTCGAGATCGATTTTCGAACTGTGATTCAATATAGGGAATGAATACAGCTGTGCTGTATTCTTGAAATGTCCCACTGCCTCCTGGCTTGAACATTTCCACGACGGCAGGTCCATCGAGTATAATTGAGGTGACATGCGGACTCTGTGGAGCGTCAGTGATCTTGACAGCAAGCTGTTCAAGGGGTGTGAGTAAGTCGGCCTTCTTGCTGAAGCGGAGTTTCCCTTTACTGGAGAGTGCTGGTGGATAGGCCCGGTTTTCATAAGAACATAAGAATGGAGGAAACTGCAGCGGGCCTATTGGCCCATACTGGGCAGTCCCGTTTACACCCAACCCCTATTGCTCATATGAGCATCCAACCTATGTTCATGCTTGAAGAATTCGTCCAAATCACCCTCTCTTGTTTAACAGGCTATGTAGAGCAGCGCTTCTCAAACTATCTGATGTGGCGGACCGGCATGGTTTTTTCAATGTGCCACGGACCGGCGAGCGAAGCGAGCCAATCTCGGGGCCTATAGCCCCCCCCCCCCAGGAAAATCTTTTTGAGATAAGGTCCCACAATAATTTTTGTTTTTCAAATTTACACAGGAATAGTGAACCGGCCTTTTTAAGATTATTAGTACTTACATTTTCAGGATCAGTGGCTGGGATGGGGGTCCCAAAATGACAAACACGCAGATACCCGTATGATGCTCTCTGTTCCACTTCTTGATGGTAACTAACCACCGACATGACCTGACATCACAGACTGCTGATCCACACGTGTGGAATAGCAGGGCTGCTACAGCTGTGTGACACTCCTTCACGGCTGGCACTGTAATGAGTGATTGTCAGACCAAACCTTACAGCCCAGAATTATGTCACATATAACAGCAAGTACACCACAGACCTCGTGGTACCACCGCATTCCAGGGTGACACACCTCAGGGCCCGCTAATGACGTGAGGCGGGTGACCTACAACCGCACCTAGCCAAGACACCTGGCCAGGACCACACCTGCACACACCACTAGATCAAACCAGTTTAGTGTTAATTGTTAGAGGTCAAAAGCCGGCTGGGCCGACCCCATATAAAGGCCCTACAGTCCCGTCCACGGGCATTACCATTCCTATTCCATTATCATTATCATTCTGGTTGCTGTCATCTCTCTCCCGTTCGGGTCGTCACTCGGTTCACTAAGCAGAGTCACGCACGTCCCCTCCCCAGGTCGGGAGGGAGACCTCCCGACTAGACCACGGCATCGTCAGCTAAGCAGACTCTCCCTGTGATGAAGGCAGCCCAGCCAGCACTCACTGGGCCTACGTCAGGGTACACGTGAGTCTTGTCAGAACGTCCTGGGGTGAGTTACCTACTGTGGGAAGTGTATTCATTCAGGTGTGTCCGAGAGTCAGTGTCAAGTAACGTAAAGCATGATGTGTTAGTACCCCGATATAATAGTGATATTAATGTGTCCATGTCATTGAGTGAAGTAATAAATAGTTGTATCAAGAGGTGTTTAACAAGTTGTCCCTTTAAGAAGTAATATATGTGTATTGACATACGAGATAAGATAAGCGTAGTGACGCTGTGCAAATAACATCCAGGCCACGCTACCAAGTTTCCTATCTTTACATTCCTATACTCTATACTCTCTCCTTTTATATATATGTCTTCCTCTTCTCTGTTTATTGCGTCACATTACAATGGTGTCAGCGTACTTAACGTAACTCACGCCCTCCCCCGTTAGCCATAACACCTGGCTCGTTAGTTCAAAAGTGCGTAATAAGAAGTTCCTGCGTAGTAGCGTGAAAAGTGTCCTAGTGTGTCATCTTTACAGCTCAAGTCAATGTCTCTCGTCGTGGTATGTGCGAATTTTTGATAGAAATATGTTCAGTGCTTAACGTAATTTCTCAGTGTCACCCGCTATCTGTGGCATTCTCAGTAGCCCAAGTGCAGTTTGATTGTTGGTCAGTGTTAAATGTAGCCATTGTGTTTCAGTGATGAAAGCGGTGTCTGTACTAACTGTTATAACTTAACATGTCTTTTAACCTACATCCTCCTCCCTGTCCTAATCCTTACCTCACCCTCCTTACCCTTCCTCCCATCCCTGCCCCTCCGTTCCGTGCACCTCCCCGCCCCGCGAAGCCTCGGTTTGGCCCGATCAACCACGCCTCGGCTCCTCCCCACCTCACCCGCAACGCACCAGCCTGGCTGGGCCTGGCCAGCCTCGCCTCGCCCCGCGCCGCCCCGCCTCGCCCCACCCCGCTCGGGTGACCTCACGTCCTTCTGACCCGCCCCGCCGCTTGACCACACTAATCCCCCGTCTTTTGTCCCGTAAGCTGTGTGTTGATGATGATGGTTAATATGAAGTAATATTGCGATGAATGCAGAGCTTCACTCAGTGTATTTTTATGCTATTATGATTTGTGATGTACTCTTTGACGCGCAGTGATAAATGATATTCAGTGTAGTGCGCAGAGCTTCACTCCTCGACCCAGCCTGATGAGAACATTGTCGTGACGGAAATGATAGTTGCCAAACATTGACCTAACATATAAAGTAAACTTTTTTTTTTGCGAATGCACTTCCAACTAATCCATCACCCCTTTAGGATTGTTTCTCTGTCAAATGTCACACACAGTACCACCCATGGCCAGCCGGACGTCAACCACAGTACATACGAGCAGAGAAGAACCAGCATGATGAAAGCAGCGTGATGAATGCAGCTTGATGAAGGCAGCACGAAACCCACCACACACCACGTCACTTCTTTCAAGTCCTCCCTTGGTATAGGATTAAGAAGATTTATATTTTTCTACTTTAGGAAGTAAGGAGTGTGGAATGGATCGCCACACAACGAACCCTGGTGAGCCCAGCCAGGGAGGGATTCACCACTGTGGAAGGTGTAAGACAGGACGGTCTTTGGTCTCGCCGACACTCACGTACGGAGGGCGAGCCCTGGTCCGCGGAACCTGCCTTACAGTCATCTAAGGAGACGACAGCCCAAACAGTGGACCGGCTCATCCCGGCCGGAGAGGGCCGACGGCAGATGAACAGAAAATCGTCTGGAAGATGTTGAAAATGATGATGTTGCAGAGAAGAAATACAGATGGAGCAGAAAAATTCGTCTGGAATATGTTGAAAATGATGATGTTGCAGAGAAGAAATGCAGATGAAGCAGAAAAATTCATCTGGAATATGACGGAAAACGAAGATGTATAAAGAAACTCAGATGGAGCAGAAAAATTCATCTGGAATATGAAAATGAAGATGTATAGAGGAAGAACGCAGATGGGACAGAAAACTCGTCTGGAAGAGTATGGAAACCAGGAGGTGCGGTATGTGAAGAAAGAAGACAGAAGATGTGCTATGTGAAGAAAGAAGACAGAAGATGTGCTGTCCTGACATCACAAGAAAGTCGATGATGAAGGACCAACCGACTACAGCTGCTGAGCTGCCGCCATCCCCTATTTTTCAGATACCAGCTGGATGGAAGACGTGAGCTATGCCGGACCCAACTAATGTACAAATGTTGTTGATGTATAATAAAAAAAAGATATCAATACCCTAATATGTGAAGTAGGAACATTTTTGTGTATTTTGAAGTATTTTCTCTGATTTTGTTGATGTTTACTACAAAGAATGTCTTTTTTTTAGTCTCACTTTTTCTATGAGTTCATTTGATCAATGTCTTGGACTATGAAACACGATGTTGTAGCTATATTACTGACTGAGATGAATTATTATTTTGACATGGAAATGTAACACCTGCTATTGTTTGTAGAATGTGATTTGCAAGGTTGCCTCGGACACTATGCTACATATGAAGGATTTTTTCATTCTATGTTCACTTGCTATGTTTCCTTTTTCTCCTGGCATAGAAGCTTTGATCTTGGCGGGAGGTATAGTGAGCTTTGTCAGATCAAACTAGCGCCAGTAGAAAAACATACACCTATGAGATTGTTGTTTGTAAATGTGAAACTATGTTATCGCCCCAGGGATTACCTTTGACACCACACGTGATGTTGCTGTCTATATGTGACATCAGTCTCTGTGATGAAGCTTTGGTCTTGGCGGGAGGTGTAATGAGTGATTGTCAGACCAAACCTTACAGCCCAGAATTATGTCACATATAACAGCAAGGACACCACAGACCTCGTGGTACCACCGCATTCCAGGTTGACACACCTCAGGTCGACCCTAGGGACTTGACCTGGCCCGCTAATGACGTGAGCCGGTGACCTACAACCGCACCTAGCCAAGACACCTGGCCAGGACCACACCTGCACACAATTATCCAGATCAAACCAGTTTAGTGTTAATTGTTAGAGGTCAGAAGCCGGCTGGGCCGACCCCATATAAAGGCCCTACAGTCTCGTCCACGGGCATTACCATTCCTATTCCATTATCATTATCATTCTGGTTGCTGTCATCTCTCTCCCGTTCGGGTCGTCACTCGGTTCACTAAGCAGAGTCACGCACGTCCCCTCCCCAGGTCGGGAGGGAGACCTCCCGACTAGACCACGGCATCGTCAGCTAAGCAGACTCTCCCTGTGATGAAGGCAGCCCAGCCAGCACTCACTGGGCCTACGTCAGGGTACACGTGAGTCTTGTCAGAACGTCCTGGGGTGAGTTACCTACTGTGGGAAGTGTATTCATTCAGGTGTGTCCGAGAGTCAGTGTCAAGTAACGTAAAGCATGATGTGTTAGTACCCCGATATAATAGTGATATTAATGTGTCCATGTCATTGAGTGAAGTAATAAATAGTTGTATCAAGAGGTGTTTAACAAGTTGTCCCTTTAAGAAGTAATATATGTGTATTGACATACGAGATAAGATAAGCGTAGTGACGCTGTGCAAATAACATCCAGGCCACGCTACCAAGTTTCCTACCTTTACATTTCTACTCCTATATATATATATCTTCCTCTCTCATTGTATTTTTGTAGCATTACATACGCATAGTAAAAAATCGGCCATTTCTTTTAATGGGATGCATACATTTATTTTATCCGAAATTAAATAACTACCATACTTAAAATAAAAAGATTTATGTTTTGGGTGGATATGGCGTAACTGGTGGCCGAGAAACGTGGCAATTCTGGCAACACAAGGTGATGCGCCCTATTGATATCCCCAGGTGTGGTTCCCACAGAGTCAAACGCCACATCATCATGAAGGTGTTGTTATACGTATTTCAGTTCGCTGTTTTGCTGTTCATTATATCGCATTCGTTAGTTGCATAGCAATGACTTTTAACATGAGTGAGTAAATGAAAAATATAGCCATAATAAATATAAAAACTACAATGAAAATGTAAAAAAAAAAAGACCGAGTCAGATGTCCCGGCAGTGTCACGTGGTGTGGAACGTGTCTATCGTTTCTTTCTTTTCTGAAAACTCTCCGCGTACCGGCAGACGATGGCTCACGGACCGGCACCGGTC
>NW_024732867.1:5147309-5156912 GCF_018991925.1 Homarus americanus | reverse complement strand
CAACTCTCTACTCCTGCATGTGTGTTGTGGGTTATTCAACTCTCTACTCCTGCATGTTTGTTGTGGGTTATTCAACTCTCTACTCCTGCATGTGTGTTGAGGGTTATTCAACTCTCTACTCCTGCATGTGTGTTGTGGGTTATTCAACTCTCTACTCCTGCATGTGTGTTGAGGGTTATTAAACTCTCTACTCCTGCATGTGTGTTGTGGGTTATTCAACTCTCTACTCCTGCATGTGTGTTGTGGGTTATTCAACTCTCTACTCCTGCATGTGTGTTGTGGGTTAAATTTAAGTGTCCATAAACTCAGAAAAATACCAATACAATGAATGAAAGTCAACATTCCAATAATGAAACAAGAGAAAATATGAGATAGCCGTATATTTAACATTTTCAACTGTGCCCCACAAGATTAGTCCAACGTGATAGCCAACTCTCTGGGATATTAATTACTGAAGGCAGGTGTTGACAGGTGTTGCTGCCTAACATGGATATACATGGCAGGACACATCATGCTGAAGGTTCATTTGCATATCTGACGCGGATTTAATATTCGCTAAGTTAACTACAATGTGTTCAGTAATATATAACACGTCGCCTCAGGAAACATTTTTATACCACTTCTTAATGATTAAATAAATATAGTTAATACTGAAGTTATAATAAAAATAATAAAAACACTAAATATAATAAAATAATAATAACAACAACAATGATAATAACAAAAATAACAATAATACTAATAATAAACCACTACTCATCCCTAACAAGAGCGCCATCAGCGTTTCCGGGGCGCTGACACCTACACGGCTCAGTGTCACCCGCATGACACACCTGGACTAGCGACCTTCCAGCAGCGCCCCCGTGATAACACTCACCGGTCTATATCAGTGGATTCGAGTCGGCTGGAGATAAGCTGATATGTGTCGAGGGAAGGGAAGGGAAGGGAATCTCTCTCTCTCGTCTATAGTTTGATTGTGTGAAGGGAACATAAGAAACTTAACACAAACAAAACACACTGGACACAAAAACACGACCATACATAACAAGCTCAACAAAAATACACATTAAGGCAACTTTCAACTTACATCACCTAAACCATCGAGTCATTAAACCACAACTAGAATAACTATAACCACAAATACTTATTCTAGTCACTAAAACCACAAACACAACCACATAAATCACAATCACCAAACACTTACCTGAAATCTAGTCGCTGATAAAAACAATCACACAAACACTATAAATGGGTAATGAAAGAACAACCACAATTACACAAAAGCCACAATCACACAAACTACAACCACACAAACACTACATCTAGTCACAGAAACAACAATTCAAATTACACACCACAACCCATACAACCAAAAACACAACCACAACAAACTCGACAATGAATTAGTTTAGTTTTATCCTCAAGACAAAACTAAACGTAAATACTGATAAGACCTGGTTCTCTCCCTCTTCCTTTCTCATCCTTCCTCACTCCTTCTGACCCTCCCTCTTTCCCTGTGATTCAGCCTCCATATCTGCCCCCCTTCCCATCCTACCTTCTCATTCTTTCATCCTAGCATCCCCCCCCCTCCCTCCCTCCTTCCGTCTCCCCCTCTCTCCATCCTTCTCCCCCTCTCCTTCCATCCTCCCTCCTTGTCATCCACCCTCTCTCCATATCCTTCTCATCCTCTCCTTCCCACTCACACTCCATCCTTCCCACTTACCCTTCCTCCCTCTTTTCCGTCCTCCGTCACTACCCTCTCACCACCCCTCCCACACCCTCCCAATTTAACATGGTAATTATTATCAACATCAATCCACACTCACTATAATTGTTGCAACGTTGCACTTAATGAGCGGTTTTAATGTTGCACTAAATGAATATCTCCCAACATTGCAAATATGGACGACAATATTACATGATTAAATTCACAGCACTCTCAAATGGGACCCTAATTAGCATAGAGTAAAAAATTCGTCTCTTGGTAATTGTTGTGTGTGTGTGTGTGTGTGTGTGTGTGTGTGTGTGTGTGTGTGGAGAGATTATTTGTGTAGGTAAACAAAAAGAATATGAAGGTTGTGTATACTTTCATTTTGAGAGAGAGAGAGAGAGAGAGATAAGTTAACTGCTACATATCATTCCCACCTCTCTCTCACCTGTTAATGTATAAACAAATTACAAGTGACCATTACGTGCGTTGATTGGTTGTTACCAACTACGACGTCCGTTGATTGGTCCTTGCCTATACCCTGACGTGTAGTGATTGGTCCTTGTCCACTCATGCTCCTAACATACTACAACCAATCAATGCACACCATACCCGTATATGAGTGGATTTTATTACCCGGGCCCTGGCCTGCACCACAGTTCCTCTGACTCTTAATAAGTTACGTCAGTCAACTTTTCAGGAATAAATAAGGTTTTTTGGTCTTCATTGTGATGGAGATTTTGTCATTATCAAACAAACTCAGGAATTATAAAACGCCCATAAAACTTCAGACGAAAAACACAAACATTGGTTCAGAAGTTAATACAAAAACAAACATATAATTATAGAAACATCCAAGAAAAACAATAAATCCCAATATACACAGAGTATAGAGACTTATACTCGCATACACCTATACACAAAGACTAACAGCCAACATGTTCACCAAAATCATCCATAATTGTTTATTTGTTTACCGTAATTATTTAATAGGAATAATAAATGACTAATTACACCTCCCATCTCACAGCACAAAATGACTCCTTCCTTCCTTCCTTCCTTCCTTCCTTCCTTCCTTCCTTCCTTCCTCCTTCCTTCCTTCCTTCCTTCCTTCTTCCTTCCTTCCTTCCTTTCTTCCTTCCTTCCTTCCTTCCTTCCTTCCTTCCTTCCTTCCTTCCTTCCTTCCTTCCTTCCTTCCCTTCCTTCCTTCCTTCCTTCCTTCCTTCCTTCCTTCCTTCCTTCCTTCCTTCCTTCTTCCTTCCTTCCTTCCTTCCTTCCTTCCTTCCTTCCTTCCTTCCTTCCTTCCATCGATTATTTCATCCCTCCCACCCACCCATCCATCCTATCCCTTCCCCCTCCGAGACAGTATTGTTCTTATGCAGTCAATAACAGCCACTGGCCAAAGGCACAGACCCGTCAATGCAATCTCTATAATCAATACAAAACACAAGTGCCTCTGATCATCCACACACACACACATACACACACACACTATAACACCAGGGGGGGAGACAAGATTTGCCTGCAACCCTTTGTTTATCTCTAACACTAACAATCAAACTCTCTCACATTCATACACAGGGGATACATCTCTGGAGGTCAGGGGGTACATCTCTGGAGGTCAGGGGGTGCATCTCTGGAGGTCAGGGGGTGCATCTCTGGAGGTCAGGGGATACATCTCTGGAGGTCACGGGGTACATCTTTGGAGGTCAGGGGGTACATCCCAGGAGTTCATAAGGTACTAAGCAGTAATTAAGAGCTACTTGGAAGGACTCGCTGGGTACCTGGATATCCAACACGTCATCCAGTACTTGGACGCGCGTGTGGGTGGGAAGAAGTACAGCCATGAACTTACTGTAGGTGCGTTTACACTCCTGAGACCCCGAACTACTAGAACGGGTCCCTGAACTACTTGTGTACCCAAAGATACTGATGTAGTACTGTACCTCATAAGGGTTTGGTACATTTTGTTTGTGGCTCTACCTGTACAACGTGAGGGATCGGAGACTCGGGTTAATATCCACACATGTCAGTGATAACATCTACAGTGGTCAATGTGGCAGTGACCTGTAGCGTCGCCACTCTAACCTCTAGAATGGTTAACGTGAGAAACAGTATAGAAGGTGAGACTAGCGGTTTATTTTCCTCAACACACAAGTAACCTCGAGTGTTAAGGATGCCAGAAATCTTCCCCTAAACGACACTTAAACGTCTGGCATGACTATTCTTGATAATATGGCAGGGAGGAGTGAGCCCCCATCCTCCCTCCCTCCCTCGAAAAAAATACAAAGACATATTTCTAGACAATTTGTGCACATTAAGAGTGTTTATGTACTTCAGCCGCAGTCTAACATTGTTATTATGGTATGACAAATATTTCACAAAAAATCTTTTCTATTACCACATAAATGAAAAAAAAATAAATAAAAAATCAGCTGCCTGTCAACTTTGCTACAAGGACACTGGAACCAGACTTCCACTTTGCCGTGCATGATAAATAAACATAACATAATTAAGCATCAACTTTTGCATTATCCATTTCCGCCTGACAACAGAGTGTGACACTGTCAGCAAAACCGGTCTGTAAGAAAGCTCTCTCCAACGCTGGCTCCTGTTGTAAGTTCAGAGAGGAGCAAACAATCCATGTTGGGTGGATGACAGCGGCCGGGAGAAAAGTTTCCCTTGGCATCATCCCCGGCACACGCGACGCCAAACAAGTGTCCTGGAAGCTCTACATCGTTTAAGCTTCAGGTTTGCCGACATATTTTCCACAGACTCGATGAAGTGGCCACATCAGATTCAAGTGCCATCATGGAGAGCCAGTCAACCTACAACGGCTTCAACAACTACTAAATCCTTGTAAAATTTGTGCCCAGGTCTTGGTGGAAAATTTTAACCGGTTGGAAAGGCAAAAAAAAAAAGGTACTTAATGTCACTGTTGAAGGTAATGGGGTATAAAAATATATATTCAAGAGGGCGTGATTGTGAGTTTCATTATGACTGCACCGTGACACCCGAGGCTCAGAGACGGAAACAAGTGACATTTTCTAAATCAATTGTTTACAACTTCATTCTTTCCTTTTAAACTGAGTAACAAACAGCCAAATACTACCACACACGAGGTTCACATTAATTATCCAGACTGTGTTAACGTTTGAGGTGTAATACATAAACAAAAATAACAAAAATACGTCGTCCTCAGATCACGACTACAGACCTTGACACACACTGTAACAGACATACACACGCGCACACACACACACACACACACACACCAGACAATAACTTCAACACGCACACACACACACACGCGCACACACAGACACACACACACATGGAGTCGTAGACCAGCAATTTGGTAACATGAAAACTTCCTCCGCCACTCACTGTCTTGTCAGCTTTCTCGATTACATAGACCGCCATCTCGAGAAACGAAAAACGTCTGTAGCTGTCGCCTTCATTGATTTCACTAAAGCCTTCGACCTAGTCGACCACAATATAATCATAAACAAAGCTATTGACCTCGGGCTTCGGAGAAGTCTCATACCATGGCTTACAGACTTCCTCAGTGACCGACGCCAAGCTGTACGCTTCCGAGGGGCTGTCTCCACCTTTCAGTCACTCACCTGTGGCGTACCCCAAGGCACCAAGATGGGACCACTCTGCTTCCTTATGCTCATCAATGATGCCCTAAGAGAAACCCCTGCTCGCTGGAAATATGTCGACGACTCCACCATTGGGATCAGCGTCAACAATTCTGCTCCCAACTATACTGCCCTCCAGGATTTATTGAACAATCTCCAAAACTGGGCCACCAACAACCATGTCACCATCAACCATACCAAGACCATGGTTATGCACATCAACCTCTCCTCCGACATTGTCCCACCTCCTTCCATTACCCTAGGTCCGAACACACTCCAGGTTGTAGATTCCACGAAGCTCCTCGGCGTCACCATAGACAACAAACTAAATTGGAAACCACACGTCAGTGAAGTTGTCAAATCCTCCAGTTTCCGTCTCCACCTCCTCCGCCGACTCAAGTCCCTCGGAGTTCCCGCACACGAGCTCCTCAGTGTATACACAACATTCATACTTCCCAAGCTCACCTATGCCTCCCCCACCTGGTCTTTCTCCCTAAATGCCACACAACGTAAACACCTAGAAAAAGTGCAAAAGAGGGCATGCAAGATTATTCTCGCCCCTTCCTACTCCACATATCAAGAAGCGCTCAACACACTGACCCTTTCGACTCTCACTGACCATCACCACGGCCTCATCTGCAAATTTGGTAAGAAGCTTCTACACCACCCCCGACACCGGCCCCTACTACCACCTGAGATCCCCTGTCCGAGAATTGCTGTTCGACACCACAACCGCATCCAGCCCATACGTGCACGAACTGATCGCTATAAGAACAGCCCAATCCCAACCATTGTAAAAATTATCAATAACATGTAATAAATCAGTGTATTCACTCCCAGTAAACACTGCTCCCTACACTGTCACTATGTTGAAATGAACTGTAGTTTGAGCTGATCCCCATCTAAGTTACTATATGTCTTATTTGTGTCACTTATGTCACTTGTATATTATTTGTAATTCGTAACCCATTCCCCAAATATGTAACTGTATATTTTCAGCCTTCTGGCTGCCAAGCTCTTTCAATAAACCGTTAATTATTATTATTATTATTATTATTACACCAGACAATAACTTCAACACGCGCACACACACGCGCACACACAGACACACACACCAGACAATAACTTCAACACACACACACACACACACACCCACCAGACAATAACTTCAACACGCACACACACACGCACACACACACACACACATGCACGCACGCACACACACACACACCAGACAACTCAACACGCACAATAACACACGCGCACACACAGACACACACACACCAGACAATAACTTCAACACACAAACACACACACAACAATACTTCACACCAGACAATAACTTACACACACACACACACACACACACCAGACAATAACTTCCAACACGCACACACACACACACACACACACCAGACAATAACTTCAACACACACACACACACGATAATAACTCTACACACACACACACCAGACAATAACTACACACACACACACACCAGACAATAACTTCAACACACACACACACACACACACACACACACACACACACACACACACACACACACACACACACACACACACACACACACACACACACACACACACACACACACACACCACAATAACTTCAACACATACATACATACATACACACACACACCAGACAATAACTTCAACACACACACACCAGACAATAACTTCAACACATACATACATACATACATACACACACACCAGACAATAACTTCAAAACACACACACACACACACACACACAACCATCAGTGAGACAAGACGTGCCCCGAAGGCGCTCCTGGTTTTAGCAGCCAGGCCGAGTCTGTTTGGCCCTGCCACTCCCCCTGCTATACCCCAACGCCCTACCAGCCTTACTACACCGGGATCTATTCAGCAAAACATTCTAGTGATTAGTGAACGATTGATTACGGAGCAGTGTTCCTATAGTGCACTTAAGGAACTTTCTCAGCAAAGCATTCAAGTCATCAGTGCAATCAGTGATTATTATACAGTGCTCGATAGTGCACCCCAAGGAAAAGTCAGACAGTGGGCACTTTATCGGTCACCTTTAAAGTGCCAGTGACAAGGACCACCGCGGTGTTTACATATATCGTGATAACTGTGTCGGCGACCCCAAGCACCAGGGACAAAGTCGTAAAGACCCACGGTCTTTACGACTGACAAATATTAACAGATGTCTACCAGTGTCAGTGGCCCTCAAAGTGCCGTCAGTGACAAACACTTCCGTCCGCCCACAACAGATCTCAACAGATGGCCACCAATCACTTACTCCCGACGCACTCTGTACCATCTAAAGCATGGGAACGGTTATCCTGATGGCAGTGTTATCGCGCGACTCAAGTCACTGAACATATTCCACGCGCGGAGCCGTAGACAAGGCCGTCATACACATAAGCCCATTAGAACCGTAACCTCCACTAGGAAACCGGAGAAACCCACCCCTGACAGACCATACCACCACATTGAAGTTCCACGGATATGGTATGATCTCCCGTCTTTACTGCTATCCAACGTCACTTCCCTAGCCAACAAGTTCGACGAGCTGGCAACTACAGTCAGGTCAGCCGCCGCGAGCGTCGTTGCCATATGTGAGGCTTGGCAAATTGTGCCTGAAACGTGTCATATTGAGGGATATCAACTCTTTCATCACCTTCGTTCACATAGACGTGGAGGGGGCGTTGCCCTCTTCTGTCAAGATGACCTACGCCCGTCACGCCTGGATGTTCAAGTCCCAGCAGATGTGGAAGCATTATGGGTACGTGTCATGCCACGGGCCCACCCGCGCAACACTGCTTCCATCATAATCTGTGTGGCATACCATCCGCCTCGCTCACCCACCAGAGACACTCTTATCAATCATCTCATCACCACCTCAGACCACCTCAGAGTTAGGTACCCATGTGCCAAGTTAGTATTATGTGGGGATTTTAATGAAATTGACACCACTGATATCCAGGACCAGCTATCACTATCACAAGTTGTGACCTTCCCCACACACGGTCAAAATACCCTTGACCTTATCTTAACTGACTTAGCAGACCAGTACCAACCACCTCAACCAATGCCTCCTATCGGGTGTAGCACACACTTATCAGTGCTCTGGTCCCCAGCTGCCACTCCCACTCAAGTACAGAGACCCTACATCAAGACCTACAGGCCGATCACTGACTCTGCAGTGCGCCTCTTCGGGCAGTGGATAGTTCACCATCCCTGGACTGAAGTACTTAGCGTGGATGACGTGGAAACCAAATGGATAAATTATACCAACACCACCACGGAAGCTCACCACCACGGAAGCTCACCACCACGGAAGCTCACCACCACTTCTTCCCCGAGAAGTCCGTCAGATCTCACCCAGCTGACTTGCCCTGGATCACACCTCGGATCAAAAGACTTATGCAACAGAGAGACAGAGCCTTTCATCTCAATGACCACATCCGCTACAGGTCCCTTCGCAACCGAGTCATCCGCGAAATACGCACTGCAAAGAAGTCCCACTACCCAACCAAATTACAACACCTGAAGCAGACCAACATCAGTCAATGGTATGGTAAGCTTAAAGAACTCTGTGGACTAAACAATAAGACACACACCCTCCCCTTCCTTAGCCATCTCACTAATGTTGACGCAGCTGAGCAAACAAACAACCATTTCGCTACTATATGCCAGACGCTCCCCCGGCTTGACACAACCACTCTCCCTGCTTACCTACCAGCCCCCCTTCCCACTGACTTAGTAGAAGAATTTGAAGTAGCAAAACGCCTGGACAAACTAAAATTAAAACGCTCTACCACCCCCATTGACTTACCAATGAAACTATTCAAGGAGTTCTCCCCGGAGCTTGCTAAACCCCTATGCTACATCATCAATGCTTCTCTCAGTCAAGCCAGATGCCCAGCTGACTGGAAGACCTCTTATGTATCACCAGTGCCCAAGTCAACCAGCCCACAATCTTTAAATCAGCTACGACCTATTGCAATCACCCCAATACCCAGCCTAATCTGTGAAAGTTTTGTGTTCGACTGGGCTTATGCTGATATTGCGTGAGCCGTAGACCCTCAGCAATTTGGCAATGAGAAAAACTTCCTCTCCACCACTACTGTCTTGTCAGCTTTCGATTACATATACCGCCATCTTCGGAGAGAAACGAAAAAACGCTCCAGTTGTCGCCTTCATATTGATTTCATAGCATTTCAAAGGTTCGACCGAAATGA
>NW_024732867.1:5093636-5147209 GCF_018991925.1 Homarus americanus | reverse complement strand
AAATGGGCTACACATCATTCAACAGTTGACGTATGATACAGTATAGAGTTCATGTTCCTTCATACTTCAGATATATTACTAGGATAAATATTTGTCCCTGTACTTGTATCTACACGAGTACCTGCATAGTTGTTTCTCAGTCAAACACTAACTACAGCCTATCTCTTCTCAACATTTAATAAAAGGAAATTTCCATACGTCTGTGAGCGTGTCTGTCTGTCCCATCCATATTAGCAGAGAGACCTGAAACTTTACACACATAATACCTGGGTCCCAAGGTTGTGCATCTTGTATTACTGTTAACCACTGTCCAACGGTGTTCCGGGCAAGAACTAACAATATTCGCCGACTGAGATAATATCACAACGGCGATTGTGAGCTGGTTACCCGTGTTAGGAGGGCAACTGTGACAGTCTAGTTTATACAATATATACCGAACCCAAGCGAAGCCAGGCAATTTTTCTAGAAATTAATGTATCGTCTAATGGGCGCCACAGACTGGTGGTAAAGACGACCTCTATCTAAACAGGACAGAAAACCAAACACAGGTGCTGGAGGCCTCCTTGTTCAAGGTCAGGATCACCCACAACGTCCCCACATGTGTGAGTCAGCCATAACCTGCAGCTGACCCTCCTGACCATTACTTACTTCTCTCCCAACTTGCTAACTTCCTTCATACGAAGATGCACAAGAGGCCGCTGACACACAAACAGGCTCGTATATAGTGAGAAACACGCAAGCCCTTACACACGTGCCTACACGAACGCTCACTTTTGGTACAATTCCATTTCCTTAATGAAAAACAAAAAACAAAAAAAACAGGAAGATGTGTGTGGGGCAGGAACGACCAGCTCTCAACACTGATTACAAACTAACACTTTATTTGAGGCAAATATAACAAGGCACAGTAAGTAGGTCATGTGGCCTGCATATCACATGATGCTGTAATAATCATAAGCATATATATTGTCATGACAATATTTGCGACCAATGTTTGACAAAATTCTGTTCGTAAGTAGGTTTTGGCGCTTAGACAAAACAAACAGTCTTGAGTGGGACAAACTTGTTGTGTTTGAAGACATTTTCCGCAAGAGCACTTTGGATACTGCTGATATGGAAAAGGATCTAGGCGTCATGGTAGGCCTATCAATGACGGCACCGCAACAAGTGGAAGAAGCAGAGGAAAAATCTAACGGAATTAAAAAAATTTTAGACGTACTGTACTGTCCTTCATATACAAACAAAATAAAATACGGTATTCCTTCATCTTTATAAGCATCTCGTCCGTCCCCATCTGTCTTACTGCACAGTATAAAGGCATGGAACCTTAACCCCAGAAAGACCTAACATCCCTAGAAAGGTGCAGCACAGAACGACCAAGATGATTCCGGAATCTCATCTCGGTTATCAAGGTAGACTGAGGAGGGCCTTAAGATTAACAACTCTTCAGACAAGACACAATAGGCCGAACAATATAAGAGACATTCACAGTCATAGAGGGGATGGTAAACGTAAGCCCAGGCTGATTGTTGGTGATGTCACCTACACGAGAGGATACAACTTTAGCCCACAAGGTATCTTACAACTCTATCTGTGGAAAAACGAGAACAGTACTGGGCTTCAAAATAATCTTGACAAGACTATCAAGTAGATAGGCGGATCCTACACAGGCCAATGGCCTCTTTCCCTCGTCATGACCCATGGAGCTATTATAGACCTGTGGTTTATTCTCATTTAATTTTCATTAGTTAGCTTGTTTAAGTTTAAACCCGTACTACTGTAGTCACTTGTAGGACCGGAGAATAAAATACTTTTTCCGACGGTAAATAAGTGACAGTCTCCGTCGTGAGGAACAAAATCATCTATTAAGCTGCTGGCACAGATAAATTACTTGGGCTTAAATTTAGTTTAAGAGGATTATGTCAAGGTACTGTATTTGGCAGTTGTAATCATTGAGTGATTGAATGAGTAAGCGAACCATGTACTGTATAATGAAAAACAAAAGTCGTGTCGTGAAATTTGGTGAAAACATATGCCGAAGGGCTAAGCTTTTGGTGCGCTCTGCCTTGTGGTAGGGGCTCTTAATGTTTCACGAGTTATATTTAATCTTCGGACAAAACCGCGACGACTTTTGTCTTTGATTGCACACAGTTGTTGTGAATTTAATAAAACACATAGAGTAGAGATACTCATGTGTCGCTGTGATGGCATTATTGTCTCACTCGTGTACACTGGGTATAGCCTAGGAATGAAGTGTGGACACGTTAATATGATGGCCAATATTTCACTACAAAATATTGCACACAACACACTATACAATTTATATAGCCTTAGAATGTAGACAACCTGAAAACACACCTAACCAGTCTAAAAACTATCAGAAAATACTTTTTTTTCATTGGCACGACTGGTCGAGCACCTGACACGGGTGGTAGTTCAGTAGGTTTAGTAGAAGACAAGTTTTGGAAACGGATCAAAACATAAGACTTTATTATGAATAGACTGTATATATGATGTGACGACTCTGTCCCTTCTCCTCTACCACCATAACCATCACTTGCTCCAACTGGACACCAGGAGAAGAAACTGATTCACGAAGCTACTCGACCCCAGTGAGCACCTATTCAGAACCAATTTCCTATCCGATTATGAGACCGAAGTATCGAGCAAGTTTGTCTGCCTGGTAAGAGCAGCGTCTCTTCTCTGCGACCTACGGTGTTCCTCTTCTCCGGGGTGATGGTAGTGGATTACGGCATTAATCCCTGGTTCCTTGTGGTTGGCCATCGCAACTTTGACTTGCTACCTGAGCTGCCATTTCTATCAGCTTTTGTGTTGTATAAAGTAGGTGTATTTAATATTAAAGTATAATAATCGGGTAATATTCTGGTGTGTTTTGATATATGCATAGTTGTCTTACTTTTTTTTTTATAATTGCATATTTTGTGTTTTACTTGTCTTATGTAATGTACGTAATTAACTATATTAATTAATACTTAACATAAATGTCATTAAATTAATCAGTTTACTTAATAATCTTCTTCTCCCTTTCATAACTTAAATTTGTTTGTCAAAACAGTGATTCTTAGTATTGCTCCTTACTTGCTGCATCCATGTATTTCAACCCTAGATTATTCATCCCTTATTTTAGATTGTCAACTTTGCCTTTTCTCAATGTTGGGTAGCAAAGAGGACATCACATAATGGGGGGCCTGTCCGGGAGCTATGTGTTCACATCATAATTACCAATTACGTCTTACTTAATTGACCCTGCTATCGGTCTCGTAACGCAAATTTGCCAGGTGAAAGTTTCCTAAGTGTGGTTGTAAAATAATTTTGCTTCCGATACCAGTCGTTCATTTCGCACTTGGCCAATGTGGTGTGTGCTACAGTCACCTGATAAATCACTGGTAACCAGTTGTTGACTGAAGACACTTTGCTCCACCACACAGTTATCTTTTTAGAGTAAGTAAACTTACAGGAGTACCCATCCTCCCACATAAGCCAACCTGAGATGCACTCTTTCCGAGACCTTCGTGTTTCATCTATATCTCGAGACACAGAGCTCACCTCTATAAACATAATTTTGCTAAACAAGCAACAACTGGATTGTAGTAGTGACCACATCAAATTTATTTAAAGTACAGTCGGGTCAAAAGACTTGAACACTTAGCAATATCTGGCATCTACTTTGATTTTACATATATGATTGAGATATACTTATAACACTACTTGTCATCACATATTATGCCTGAACCACAAAATGGGATAAAACTCTCCCTAATACCCAAGATTTTCGGGTACTTACATGCCAAATACTGTCAAAGTGCGTACTGTGGGAATACAGCCTGACGCATAAAACCAGCACTTTACAATTCGAGTTCCTGTCAGCTTTAGATTTAAGGTTGACCAAAAGTTTAATGTGGTGAAGTACTCCTTATGTTAGTTTGATAACAGAGCAAACTACAGTGGAAAAACTCTCCCCATACTGTTGTTATATGGGTGCTAACTAGTAAGGGTGAGAAATTGTTAGATAGCCACTTACTGCTTTATAGCTTGTACTTTACCTTCTAACTTTACCTCACAATCAACTGAGAATTGATTACACACTGGGCTATTGTGCCCTTTGTAAAACAGGAGGTCAATTCGAGTTGATAGGTCGGAATCTTTCCTTCACTCAAGATGTCAGACTTTAATAGGGTAAAGTTTGTCACTTATCTCGGTAGAACTTCTGAAAATCTCAAACCGTCACAAAGACGATCTCCGCTATATACACACATTTCAGAACACAATTTGGTGCTGACGTAAACAGAACACAGTTAAAGAACACGATACTAGAACACTTTGGTGAGGAGGTTGATGATAACGTTGACGGTACAGACTGCTAAGACTGCAACAAGTGCTACTGACACCCAAACCTTACTCGAGTTAGAGAAAGTAAAGCTTGAGATAAAATGTGAGGCACAGGTAAAGAGAGAGAGAGAGAGCAGGAATTAGAAGTTTGCGTGAAACAGTCAGTGGGCGTGAAGAAACAGATATTTAACATCACCAAATATACAAAGTTAACACTTTGTTTTTCAGAATCAACCCTGAAGGTTTTTTAGGGAGTTTGAGTCCAGTGCCAATCATTTTAAATGGCCTAAGAACACTGGATCTGGCTAGTGAGACCGAAACTCTCTGGAAAGGCTCTAAATGTTTGTGAGGATTACAAACAACACTGATTATTATGTCAAAGAGGCGATCCTTGCCTCATATTCATTACTACCGAGGAATATAGACAGGCTTTCCGTAACCTTACTAAATACCGAAACGTATGCAGAGTTTGCTTCCGAGAAACCAGAGCTTTTCACAGGTGGATTAAATCTGCTGCCATCAGCAAATTCGAGTTAGTCAACGTCATGGTACTAGAGGATTCAAGAAAGGTTCCGTAAAAATCATGTTACACCTGACAGATAAGGAGGAGACTGATCTCCTTAAGGCAGCTAAGGTAGCAGATATCTTTGTACTCGTCTATCGCCACACCCGTGGTGAAAAGAAAAAACCGCAAAATGTATAGTCCTCTGCAGGTTCAAAATTGGGCCCTGTAGATAAGCCTAGTGGACAGAATCAGCTAGATGCTTAGAGCAAATTACCAATTTGTAGATACTGCAGAAAAGAGGGTCATGTAATTAGGGAGGTCCTGATCCTAACTGCAGAATTTCTAGGAGGCAAACTTTACTAAACCAGTGGCCTCAGCTAACCTGCCCAGCAGTAATTCTCAGGAGGATATTTTCAAACCTTTCAAATCGAAAGGAACAGTTTCACACACCCCTAATTCAAGAAACATCCAGTTCAGGTTGTCGAGAGCACTGCATCAGCACAAACTGTAATCTTGAGAAGGCATTTCCAGACATTCATAAGTGTTTCACAGGAGAAAGGATTATATCTAAAAGGGCTGACATCCATAATTCCTGTATTTAGTAAAAATATATCGAGTGTGTGACCTTGTACAAGGTACAGTGATTGTGGGTGTTACAGATTCAGCATTGCCAATACCTGATACAACCCTACTTCTGAGAAATGACTTGGCTGGTAATTTGGTTGAAGAGCAGTCATTTTGTTTCCTATGTGATGTCACTGGGTCTCCAAGCCAGGCTAGACATGAGTGATGAGAGAGAGATTCTCCTCAACTTTCTACTACCACCCAGACTGGTTATGTGGACCTTGGCGGTAACTCTGTACTGCCTGCAGTACCTCAGAACCAGGATAGTGATATACTCAACTCATCCCCCTGAAAATTTGATTGAAGCACAAAGACTGAACCAACATTGGCAAAATTCATAACAAAGTTGATGATGAGGAGGAGATAGAGAATGTCAGTTAAGAAGACTGTGATGGAGGTCGCTCATGAAGAGTCTGGTGGACACCTCGGCATTAATAAGACCTACCGCAAACTGGTGCAGGATTTTTATTGGCTTGGAATGAAGAGAAGTAACATTTTATAAAATCTTGCCACATTTACAAATAACAGGAAAGCCTTGTCAGTCAATTCCCCTTATCCTTTACAACCCATTCCGGTTCCTCAGAACCTTTTCGGAAAATAATAATTGAACTGTGTGGGTCCGTTGCCAAAACTAAGGCAACCAATATATCTTAATTATGTGTCCCACTACCAGGTATCCAGAGGCTTTCCGTTAAAGTCCATCTCTGCTAAAACTATTAGTGAACATTTAGTGCACATGTTTGTCACTTTGGCATTCCTCAGGAAGTACAGAGTGATCGGTATCAACTTCATCAGCGACCTCTTCAAAAAGGTATTCAAGAGCTGGGCATTAAGCAGACCCTGTCCACCGCTCATCACCCGGAGTCACAGGGAGCCCTTCAGCGGTGGCATCAGACCATAAAGTCCATGCTCATCAAGGATTATTGTGAACACCAGGAATGCTGGGATGAAGGTTTGGATTATGTCTTGTTTGCTAGGAGAAGCCCTCAGGATTCTCATTGCTACTCCCCTTTTGAGATGCTGTTTGGTAGGAGGGTTAGGGGCCTTTAAAACTAGTCAAAGAGAGCTGGCTTAACCTATTCTGACCATACTACCACAGTGTCAGATTACCTTAAAAGACTTCCAACCAACCTGAGGTAAGTACGCCAACTCGCAAAATAGAACCTGTTAAAACTCACACTAAGATGATGTATTACTATGTTAAACATAGCAAGATTAGAGTGTTCACTGTTGGAGACAAAGTCTTAGCCTACTTCCCTATTCCTGGTTGTCCCTTGTCAGCAAAAGTACCGCCCTACGTAGTGCAGAAGAAAATTAATAAAGTTAACTATATCATTTCAACACCAGAACGTAGAAAGGCCATCCAGGTAATCACATAAATTTACTCAAACCCTACCTCAGTAGAGAACTGCCGAGGACTTCCGAGATTACCCTGCAACATTCTAAATACTGTAGATACTAAAGATCCAACCTAGCGTCGTACTTAGGACATCTGACCCCAAACCATATCAAAGATATAGCTTCCCGAATTAAAAGTAACCTATAGTATTCACTGACACCTTTAGCCACTGTGCAATAATAAAACATCGAGATGAATTAACACCTGGAACTCGTCGTATACCCCAAGCACCCTACAGACTCCAATCAAAGAAACAGCAGCCGATGAGGGACAAGGTGGACTACTTGCTGAAGAACGGCCTGTCAATTCCAAGCAGCTCAACTTGGGCTACTGCTTGCCTTCTTATGCCCAAGGAAGGTGGCCAAATACGTCTATCAAAGACTACCAGCAGAGTTAACTCGGTGACTGTTCAGATTCTTATTCCATACCAAGAATACACGATTTAATTGATTCAGTTGGTCAATCTAACTTCATATCAAAACTAGAATTACTTAAAGATTACTTTTAAGTAAGACTCTTAAGCAGTCAATCTCGGCAATCATAACTCATTTTGACCTATATCAATATCTAGTTGTGCCTTTTGGGATGAGAATACTCCAGACACCTTCCAAATGTGTTCTTGTGTACTTGGATGACATTCTGGTCCTTTCAGTGTCTTGATCCCACCATCTAGTACAGCTCGACCGTCCTGCGGAGGATGGAGGGCACCTGACCATCAACCTGGCCAGACCACCTTCTGCAGAGCTACTGTGACCTACCTAGGACACATGGTCGGCCAGGGCCGGTCCGACCAAAGAAGGCCAACGTCGAAGCTATCCTGAACTACCTGCCCTTACAACCTGAAAGGCTCTCCTGCACTTCCTAGGCATGCCAGGGGTTTTACCGTCGCTACTGCCCTAACGTCACTGCTGTCTCCACCTTTGACCCATCTCGCCAGTGAGAAAGTCTCATTCCACTAGACTACTGTCTACCAGGACTCCTTTGAACAACTGAAGCAGTTCCTGGCCAGTGATCCTGTACCGGACTTCCCTAACTTTGCTCTTCCCTTCATCCTTCAAACCGACGCCATTGACCATGCTACAGGAGCCGTTCTGCAGGAGGATGATAAAGGGTCTGTCACCTATCACTCTGAAAAACTCAACAAACACCAACTGGCATATAGCACCATTGAAAAGGAACTACTCAGCATCATCTCTGCAATAAAAAGTTTGAGTGCTACCTATATGGCACTCGACCCCTACTGATTTATACGGATCACAACCCCTCGACTTTCTTGGATCGGAAAAAGTTTTCAAACCAGCGTTTGCTCCGTTGGTCCTTATGTCTGCAACCGTATGACATCACAATATGGTACATCAATGGGAAGGATAACTTGTTAGCCGACGCATCATCAGAACCATCTCATCATCGCTTGTCGAGACATCATCATTTTCATAGCCAGATCTTCACAAGATCCGACTTCCGGGGAGATGTGACGACTCTGTCCTCCTCACTCTACCACCATAACCATCACTTGCTCCAACTTGACGCAGGAGGAAAAACTGCTTCACGAAACTACTCAACCCCAGTGAGCACCGATTCGGAACCAGTTTCCCATCCGACTATGAGACCGAGGTATCGAGGCAAGTGTGCCTGCCTGGTAAGCTAGTCTCTTCTCTGCGGCCTACGGTGTTCCTCTTCTCCCAGGGTGTAAACGAAGAATTGTATTAAGGACTACTGCTGATGGTGTTGTGATGGTTTGATGGTAGTGGACTCGGCGGTAATCCATGGTTCCTTGTGGTTGCATCGCAACCCTAAACTTACTACCTGAGCTGCCATTTCTATCAGGTTTTTGTGTTGTTGTACATAGTATGTGTGTTTAATGTTTAAAGCAAGAATAATCTAGAAATTTTCTGGCGTGTTTGATAATAGCATAGTTGTTTTACATGTCTTTTGATAATTGCATATTTTGTGTTTTTACTTGTGTGGTGTTATGTACCTAATTAACAATATTAATTAATACTTAATATAAACGTTATTAAATTACTTAGTTACATGATAATTTTTTATTCCTTTCATAACTTAAATTTGTCTCTCACGAACAGTGACTCTTGTGTGTGTGTGTGTGCTCTTACTTGCTGCATCCACGTATTTCAACCTCTAGATTATTCACTCTGTATTTCTTGTCAACTTTTGCCTTTCCTCAATGTTGTGGGTAACAAGGAGGGACATCACAATGAATATAATATAATTCTACAAAGAATGGCAAGGTGGCTTTTCACAACCACTTTTTACCCATATACAGGTATAATAATTCACCTCATGAGTCACCTGTAAAGTTTGGTCCTCTGGTTACCTGACGATGCCTTCAATTGACCTGAGGAGACATAATGGAATGTTCCCTCCCCCCCACAGACACAAACACAGCATAGAGAATTAAGAGTCTTGGTTCTTGTCCAACCAACGAGAAAATTCTGTCCCAATTCATCATATATATTCAAATAATGAAGGAGTTAATATTTCACATGGAAGTAAAGACTTTGGTTGTAAATGTTACTTTATTTTCCATTCAAACTGCAAATGAAAATGAACAGTAACATAAGCGAATTCACTGCTGGAGTCGAAGGTGTTTGGTGAGCAGGGCTCCCGGGCAATGCAGCGTGTCAACAAGTAAATCAGTAAGTGACGTATCCGCAGTGTATCTCGGAATGATAACAGCTACAGTGTTCAAACTTTAATTATGTATATATTCACCATTTTAAACTTTTAGACCTTTTATGTTTTCTGGGCCAAGCAAAAGGTCACAGGTCCATGTTGGCATACAGACATATCCCTCGATTGGTCCACTGTACACTTTAGAGTCGTAACGCTTACCTAACCTAACCATATCCCGACCGTGGTTCACCGTACAGTGAACAGTCGCAACGCTGCGAAAAATCATCTGATAAGAACAGTGTGGACACATGGTCGTCACCCACCCGACATAATCGTTGGTCACCAGTCCGACTCCCAGATGAAACCCAGATGTCACGTGTTCGACTTTATAACACTTTTTTTATTTTAATATTTTCCGTTATTAGGATATCCAATGTGCTAATTTTACCTCCTCACTTTCATGTAGGTGACTTGTGATATGTATAACGAAAAAGAAAAAATTTATTAAATAATGAAGAACTGTTAAGTGACAAGACGAAAATTACTCAACCAGTTAATTTGATTATAGTGCAGTTATTATATTTTTAATCTGTAACTCATCCTTCACGAGACAAAATCTGTACGCACAGAAGACACTATACATGAATAAACGACAAGACTCCCCGTCGTGTTAAACAAGGTCCAAAGTTGTAAGATTATAAATCATAGTTTTGTTCGTTAACATTTCCCTCAAGGTTCGTTCATCCATTACTTTACCAGCTACTGATTGTCTTCACTCGTCTAAACTTTGATACTTTTGTCATCCTCTTCATAATAAACATGTTTTGTAGTCAACCTTAATTATTGGAGAACATTGGCGGAAAGCCTGCACCACCACCAGCCCGCAACAGTACCACTAACCAGCCTGCACCACCACCAGCCTCACCACCACCACCACCACTATCACCACCACCAGCAGTCCGCACAGTACCACTAACCAGCCTTCAACACCACCCGCAGCCTGCAACAATACCACCACCCAGCCAGCACTACCACCACCCAGGCACTACCACCACCAGCGGCCCCAACAGTACAACCACCCAGCCTACACTACCACCACCAGCCTGCAACACCACCACCCAGCCTGCAACACCACCACTACCAACCACCCTGCACCACCAGCACCCACCCTGCACCACCAGCACCCACCCTGCACTACCAGCATCCACCCTGCAACACCAGCATCCACCCTGTAACACCAGCACCCACGATTCACCACCAGCACCCACCCTGCAACACCAGCATCCACCCTGCAACACCAACATCCACCCTGCAACACCAGCATCTACCCTGCAACACCAGCATCCACCCTGCAACTTCAGCATCCACCCTGCAACAGCAGTATCTCCCTGTAACATCAGCATCCACCCTGCAACACCAGCATCCACCCTGCAGCACCAGCATCCTCCCTGCAACAGCAGCACCCACCCTGAAACACCAGCACCCACCCTGAAACACCATCGCCCACCCTGAACACCAGCACCCACGCTGCACCACCAGCATCCACCCTGCAACAGCAGTATCCACCCTGCAACACCAGCATCCACCCTGCAACACCTGCATCCACCCTGCAACACCTGCATCCACCCTGCAACACCTGCATCACCCTGCAACACCAGCATCCACCCTGCAACACCAGCATCCACCCTGCAACACCAGCATCCACCCTGTAACACCAGCATCCACCCTGCAACACCAGCATCCACCTGCAACATCAGCATCCACCCCTGCAACACCCTCTCGTGAAACTTTTCCCCAAACACCTCCATTACCACATTCGGGCGTGTCACCGGCCACCTTTTCATTCCTCAACTTCCCACGTATCAAACTTGGGACGAGTATAACGGCCCAATTTTACCCGAGCTCCTGACGCTATGGACGTCTCGGGGCTTCATGAGACGTCCAAACGACTCAAGTTGGACACCGTGGCTCATGGCATTGCTTCACACAGGACTCTGGGGTTAGTATATTGTTTTTATTCTGTCTATTACACCTCTTGATAGCGGAGTGGTCAGGCACATACGGCCCCCAGAGGTGCCGAGGGTGGAAATAGGCCACGTTATCGCATGAATCGCCCAGAAACCCAGACGGACTGTTTTTAATATCCTGCCCGTCACACGTCATTCCTCGACCCCGTTACGGCTTCTGGCTGGTAGAGACGGCGGTGCTGGTGGTCAGGACCCACACACACGAGGAAGACACTAAAAATACACAATCACAGACCCTACACCCTGCTTGTCCTGTTCATTTAAACAGTGGGGTGCGGGACGTGATCACAGTGTGTAAACCAAGGGTCATTCGCTGACCCAGACCAGGTAGTAAACTAGTTGTCCTGACACACCCACCACGCTCCCTCTTGTTGTTTGTTGGTCAGGGATGCTCACAACACCAGTCAGCTCACCAAACATCACCAAACAAGCAAGGAGGAAGACTTCACACGCTCCCTAGTTCACCAGCAGGAATACAGTACACCACCAGGGACCTTATCATCCATGAAGAGCACACGGCCGGCGCTACTTGCCTTAATGGGTCCTCAGCTCAGGGGTGTAAACACTATTCTGAAGTACCACTGATTCCCCGGTTCACTAACCGAGAAGAGCCAGGGACACCCAGATGGTCCTCACTCTCGCGGTTCATATCACACTATTAAGCAAGCAGGCTATCGGTTCATATTCTCTCAGCTTGTAAACACGTCACTGCGGGGCGGACGAGAATGGGAGGCGATATCGTTTGCCAGTGGTGGAGTTGTAGTCGTCTGGTGATGCTATACATGTGTTGGTTATTCCTCTATGATCTGTTTACTAGACTTGACGTGCCCACCAATGAACGTTAAAGATAAGAAGGTCTGCCGTATCAAAGAATGTAGTTTATTTGGCGAGCGAGCGAGTGAAGGTCGTGGTGGGAAAATTTAATTGATATCTATATAAATAAAAGGCTATCTATGATCTTTGAGATCTTCCCAAAACTAATTACAAAATTAATGCCAACAATCTAATCATCATTTAAAAGCCGACAATTCCTGCAGTTGTAATTTTGGAACACACAGCATTTTTACCGATAAATAAAATAAAATAAAATATCGAGTAATTTCCGAGATACGACTTCATGTAATTACTATCACTACTACTACTACTACTACTACTTCTTAATCGTGACATAAAAACTAATAAATTTAACAGTATTAGAAACAAACTCCACATAACAGATAATCATACATCTGCGACAGCTTAATAATGAAAAGGCGACCGGGTGATAAAATAAGACATTTGTTACCACACACAGCTACGTAACACACTACCTGGCCTCCGTCACCTACTAGAGGCTACGATCAATAAAAGTGGCAGCCAGAAGGATCGGGGTGGTCCTGGGGTAAGGTCTCGAACTCTCTCACCAATCTTCAAGAGACTCCGAGACGCAGCTGGAGAATCACTGATTTCACAACACTTCCCTGTAGGTTCAGTGATTTCCTGGGTAGTGGCCGACACCCCCGGCTCCCTTCACCATTATTTACTGCTGCCGTCTAAATACATGTGTCTAGAGAATTCTGAGGGGGTTTCAGCAACTTCAGCTTCTTGAAGTCCCGGAGAAACCAACTGAAGGCAAGTAAAGCTGCTTTCCAAGTCAAGTGACCAATCCACAAGAGATGTGGGGCATTTATAAGGCATTTTAAACATGAGCCATTTATATTCACTAGCCAGTCAGTTTGTAAGCCAAACTGTGAGAAGAACATTCAAGCGCAAGATTTCTCTTACCTGTTTTGTAATATTTTTCAGCCGAGTAAAACGTTTCCTTTAGGCACCTGAGGCGAGGCGAGGAGGACTTTACACCAGGCAGCTGACTCACATATCATACACCTGACACGTTTCTCTGAGGACATTCACCTGGCTAAAATACCTCCAGAAACTGCACTTACTACACTATGTTGAAGATTTACAGGAAGTTAATTAAACTTGTTACTGTATCTAGTTAAGTTTTAGGACGACCTCAACGAACCGTCTCCGTATCCCTTGGGTGGAAGCAATTATTTTAATCTTCGAGGACTATTTTCTTATTAACATGTCAAATTGCCCCCTAATTTTTAAACACAAACACAACAAACAAACACACACACACACACACACTTTAAACACCCAATACAACCTAACCTCGCCTCGTAGAAATAAGACCTGTGTTACAATCTCAAGCATCAAGTCAAACGTAAAAAAAAATTGGAATTTCAGAATAAAAGACAAAAGATCACATTATTAATTGTCAATGCCTGAAGATAACAAAGAATAGGCTAAATATATAAATAAATAAAATGAGATAAAATGGAAATAGAGCAAATGTGGAAAAACTAAATAAGCAAACAGGGCAGCTAGTGAGGATCACCATCCTTAAACACAAGCACAGGAGGGATATCCTAAAGAAGGCACAGAACCTCAAGCGGGTAACAGTAATGTGTACACAACCCCCGACCTGACAATTCGCCAACAAAAACCGGCATAGAGCTCAGGAACAAACTGAAAAGAGCTACGCAGCGACCCACAATATGGAGATGCTCAACTAAAGATCAGAAGTGGCAAGTAGTAGGGTACGGGAAAAGGAGGAAGTTGATAGTGTACCAGCCTCCCCCTAATAGAGGCAAGTGGCGAGCCAACTGTAATGTTAACATAGTGTATGCTGTAGCTTTAAGTAATACTACCCACCCGGAGAGAACAATAATACTCTAGAATCAGTCTTCTAAAAAATAGTCCTACAAACCTGGCAAATCAAGTATTGGCAAACAAATGCCAGAAGTCTACACTGTATATAGTTAATAAGACTAAGTATTGAGCGCATTTGCGGACACAGAACAACCAGACATCATTGAAATTAGCGAATCTCAGGGTAAATTGTATTTACCAGGTTATCATCCACCATTCAGAAAATGTTGGTGTACTACTGTGTATGTTAGGATCACCTCACAGCAATCATGAATGACGAGCTAAACGAAATGAGATCAACCGAGTCTATTTGGTGTGATTTCATATCTAAAACAAAGCAAGCTGACAGTAGGTGTGTGCTAGAGGGCTGACTCAGCCTCAGGGGAGGAAGTAGCTTATCTCCATAGTCATCCAGAGCTCAAACCCTCATCATGGGAGACTTTAATCATGAGACAATAGACTGGATAATAGTGGGTGAATCTTACCACACAAGCCGAGGAGAAGAAATTCTTGATATCATTCAAGACTCATTACTCACACGTGTCCAGAACCCACGAGGAGACAACGTTCTAGATTTATTTAGTAAACAAGGTCCACGTCGCGTCAGGGGAGAAACTAACTCCAACCAGCGACCACTACACACTGAGATGGAATACAATCTTTGATATCCCAGAGAAAGTAGATGAGGAGGAATACTATGAATTCAACCACGGAGATTACCAGCTCATTAGAAACAAACTACAGAAAATTACTTGGAGAATAGAGGAGACAGACATAAGCGAATCAATGCAAAACTTCTTGGAAATCCTCGAGTTAACAGTAGAGTGATGTATACCCAGGAAAACAAAGAAGGGTATAAGACCAGGTGGAGGAATCACAAATTCAAGAAGCCTGTAAGGAAAATAACCAGACGTGGAAGAAATACCGGAGCAAAATCATGGGGTTATGTATATAGTAAACAAAGAGATCTAAACGTGGCCAATTAGATCAGTCAAACGGAATTTCGAGATGAAATTAACTCAAAACTTGAAGAAAGATCTAGGTCCTTTTACGCGTACGGCAGGGTAAAATGAAAACCAAGGACACTGTCGACCCTCTAAAATCTAAAGGATGAAAACAACGTGGCCCTGGAGGATGACAGACCAATAGCTGATTCTTAAGTGAATACTTGGCATCAGTATTCACACAAGAGCCAATAGTTAACATGCCAGTACCGAGTAAAATGTACCTGTATACACAGAGGTTGGAAGATGAATTAAGAGAGACTTACAGACAATACCACAAGGAAAGGAGCCAGCTTGAAAGAATTCAAAGCCCCTGGAGTGGGACTTATGTGATAAAGGAGGTGGCAAAGAGATTTGTACCACACTAAGACTCTCATTCGGAAATGCTTAGATCTATATAAGCGCACAGGGACTGGAAATTAGCCAAAGTCACCACAGTATACAAGAAGGGTAGGAAGGGCAGCAGAAAACTACAGGCTGATCAGCCTAACATCACATATATGCCAGTTCTTTGAGAACATTCTGAGGGACGTCATCATCCAACACCTGACCGAGCAGTTTTGTCAAAGCATCACAACAGTTTCATCGAAAGAAAATCTAGTTTGGCAAACTTACTCACGAATGTGGACCAAGGCTCACTAGTGGATGTGTTGTACATGGACTTTCTTAGGCGTTTGACAAAGTCCTACATGCCGACAAGCCTCTAAAACCCAGGTACATGGCATCACAGGCAAGATTTTGACGTGGATTAACAAATGGCTCAGACAGGCAACAAAGAGTGGTCATAAACAGGTACTTACTGAATGAAAAAAAAATCTTAATGGAGTACCACAAGGGCCCACCTTGTTTGTGATCTACATAAACGACATGGATGAAAATATATCGAATCACATTGTCAAGTTTTCGGACGAGACGAAGATATTTGGGAAGGTAACAAGTCAAGACGATGTCGCAACAATGCAGGAGGATCTAAATGAGCAGTGCAAATAGTCTCCGAAACCGGCAAATGCTCTTTAACATTACGAAATGCAAAACCCTGCACGTAGGATACAACAACCCTAAGCACAACTATTCTATTAATAACGCTTTTGGATACTGTTAATAGGAGAAAGATCTTGGCAGCAGTGGGGAAAGCAAATCGAGATTTAGATTAAAGTTTACCTTCGAATACAAAGATGGAAAACTGTTCCTTCAACTGCAAATCTCATTACGTCCCATTCTGGATTACTGTATACAGGCATGGAAACCCTACCTCCAGAAAGATCTAACATCAACCTCTGTCATCTCGATTATCAAGTTGAGTGAGACGGATGGAAAGCGTGAACTCGGGACATTTATTTGTGATGTCCCGCACCACCAACACGAGAGGACATAACTACAAGCTCGCCAAGTTATCATGAAGAACGAATCCAAGGAAATGTTTTTCACACAGAGGCTGGTAGACCAATAGAGCGGTACTGAGCTAAAATAGCCCCTGACATTATTATCAATAACAATGGGAGGATCTACACAGGCCACTAACCACCGTGGATATTAGATAAATAAGATAAGAGCAAACAGGATAAACATGGAAAGAGGAAGTAGGACACTTTGGCCGAAATTCCAATAAATACGCGTTGTTTGTTAATACTTTATAGTGATATATAAACTTGACTTATGGAATATAATAGAATTTAACAATATTTGGAAACTAGTAAAATTTTACAACGGAGCCTAAAACGATTACTGTTGTCATTAAAATAAATCACTCTACAGCCAGACGATTCACACATAAAAATAAAAATTTTAAAACAAATGTAAATAATGATAATAATAAATAAAAGACAATTTAGTACAAAACACTTTCGGAAAATGTATAAAAATAAAAAAAATATATATATATATATATATATATATATATATATATATATATATATATATATATATATATATATATATATATATATATATATATGTAAATCACGATGAAAACGTGGATAAGATAAATCTTGATATAATCACGGGAAAATGAAACAACGGGCACCTTAACAAATCTTTATTCAAGACATCTTCAGAGGGCTCTGAAGATGTGAATGAAACAACAACCTATATATATATATATATATATATATATATATATATATATATATATATATATATATATATATATATATATATATATATATATATATGGTACGTTTTGGGGGAAGGGTGAAATTACCGGTATGCATATTTGTAATTTTGAAAAAAAACTTAGACAACCTAAACTAACCTAACCATAAGGTTAGGTTAAGTGAAGGTTAGGTTAGGATAGCTCGTGTAGATTATTGATACACAGTTAAGTGGTCCTGTTTTTTTGTAGCTTTGGCTTTATATATATATATATATATATATATATATATATATATATATATATATATATATATATATATATATATATATATATATATATATATATATATATATATATATGACTTAATTTAATCTGAGTATAAAATAACTTTTTCTATACTGATGGAAATGTTACATAAAAAGGATGTAATTATTGTTAATGAATTTATTACATTAGGTTAGGGTGGACAAGGTAAACTGTTTGTGATGACGAGTGACCGAGGCGGATCCAAGCCTACACCTCCAACCTCCTCACTACAACACCTTGACACACACACACTGACCTAACTATATTTATCACGGGGATATTCCTTTATAACACTGACAGATGGACGGATGGACGTACTGGACTCTGACCTTACAGACCCTCGAACAATTGGGTCAAAGTGCCTTATAACGAACTCACGACAACGGACGGACGGACAAGTGCACACCATGGCTCATGAATACACAAGGAGATGAACTGCATAAGTAGACCTCCCAACCTCACCCCACCCCCAAAAAAATGCAAGTGACAAATATAAGATTATTAGTCATTTCGTGGTTATGTATCAGCCTCTCCTCAAGAACCTCAGCCTCAAGTTGAAGAAAACTGGCTGATGATGAACATCTTAAGGGCCCCAGTATGTACTCCAGCAGGTAGAACCTCTTGAACATCTCCGTCGTTCACTGGCAGGAGACCGGGGTGGGTAACGGGTCCGTGGTGAGATTGCTTGCACGAGCACCCACCACACATAAAACCCACAGCGAAAATGTGCTTACTGTTATTACTGCCTCAGGGTGCACCAGTGTTGGCACCAATAAATAACAACACGATCATCTCACACCATCAACATGTACTCCGCTTTAACAATTATTGATGGTGGGAAAGTTAACCAAAAACAAGATGGATAGACGCAGTGAAGACAAGAGAGACTTAGAAGATAAAGGGATGCATAACATGAAAGAATTGGGACGAAGGATGATTGTGTGGACATTAGGGTGTGGCAAAAAAACAGAAAGAGACAAAGGAAAAGGAAGGACAAGACAGAAGAATAAACAATTGATGGTAATGGATGCCGCCAAAATTTCTCAGTCTAACCTCGGTCATTACTCCGGCAGGAAGATGGAAACACCATTAAACTCCACATTACCATCCATGTTGTCTTGTGTTACTGAAGAAAAATCACGTAAGGACTGATGATTCACGGATACATCTCCTCCCCCGCCCTCCATCATCTTCTGCAGCGAAGCATAACACAATATCTTAGAACAATATTACTATAAAGGTCGATTGTGTATATATATATGGGTCGGATATGGATATTTTGATGCAAGCCCAAACCTTGTCAGGGCATCAAACACGTGCAAAAATATACGACTGACCCGGCGTTATATATCACCCTACACGATATTAATGATCATTAAGATTTTATAATGAAATTTTCACTTGGTTTAAACTTAAGAAAATTGAGAACCTATGTGTGACCACACATACACCTGGTCGTCATAGAACATGTAGAGTGGTATGAGGTTGCCTTGATTGTGTTGGTTACATGGCCTTCCAGTCCAGTTTGGGGCAAGACACAAACTGGACTGGGCTATACTTCAACACAATCAAGCAGCTACGTCCTGCTACACCAAATAATCACTAGGGCACCCATGCCCAGAGCTGATTACTCTACAACGCATTTATTCTCCTCAAATTAACGTATGCGTCACCAGCCTGGTCGTCTCTCAACTCAACCCAACAACGTCAGCTAGAGAAGGTACAAATTATGCTCGTGCAGACCTCAGGCTACAACCTCTCTCCACCCAGAAATGCCATCCCTCAGTGGCCTCCACCACACACTAGCAGGATTTGGCAGTGGACTACTGCACCACCCTCGTCATCGCCACCTACTGCCACCGGCAGTCCCTGCCCCCTCGCGCAGTCATACTACATCAAAATTCAGCCCATAGAGCCACACACTGATCTATAAGAACAGCACCATCCATCTATTGTCAAAATAATAAACAGCTCTGATTCAAGTACTGTACAACCTGTAAATGATTAAATGTATAGTATTATGTCTAAATCACATACTGACGGCTTGTATATTTTCAGCCACCGGCTGCAACTCTATGAATAAACAGTTTATTATTATTATTATAATTATTATTATTATTACTACTGCTACTACTACACTTGCGTCCTGGCCCACCAGGATCAAGACCTATTCGGCACTGCTCTGGCAGCCGCATGAACCAATCTGTCGGCCTTCTCTCAACCCCTCCTCCCCACCAAGGAGAATCAGTGATGAACAGTTTTCAGCCTGTGTAGTCAACACTAAACATTAACAGCTAAGAGTCATGGCCAAGTTAACCTTCACACCCACCAGTGAGGTTGTAACACCCAGAGATAACCGTGCTGGAAACGACCACCTCCTGCCAGGCGGTATACTGTAGTGTTAATCAATCACTCTGGGAACAACAGTGGGTCGGCATACACCTGACTATGAGATGCCACGACACCACTTGGCAGAGAATGAGGCACTGTGACACCACACCGTGTCTTCATGTCGCTGCGACGCAATGATCGAGTTGTACGACATCATATGAAGTCCCTCGTGTCAACACCTCTGGACGAGTTACTGCAACACTTAAGTGAGGTCTTTCATGTCAACACATGTGGACGAGTTACTGCAGCACCAGGTGAGGTCCTTCATGTAAACACATGTGGACGAGTTACTGCAGCACCACGTGAAGTCTTTCATGTCAACAACCGTGGGTGAGTTTCTGCAGCACCACGTGAGGTCTTCATGTCAACACCACCGGACGAGTTACTGCACCAAGTGGCCTACGTGACCCCACATCAGCTGCAAACTATAATTTGTATGTTCAATGCATGTTCCTTATCCTTTTAGTAATGAAAGCTTCGTATGTAATAAGACATTACTGTCCAATGTATATTTTCAGCGTTTTGACTGCTGAGCTTTTTCAATGAACCGTAAATAATAATAATGTATTGTTACACCATATCCAGAAATACATCCCTATACGCCAGACACTAGGACTCGACCACAGATCATCATAAACAAACGCAGCACTTCCCTGTTAAAACTAGCGTCGAAGACCACATACACTCACCTTTAGGCGAGTGTGTCAAGGTTAACAGCCGACAAAGAGCTGGGATAATGCCAAACATAGGCTGAAATAACGAGTACAAAGTCAAGAGCAACACTTGTGTAAAGGGGAGGGGTTTTACGGCTGCCTGGGGTTTTGTGCATGATAGAGATAAGGAATGACAGAAAAGGAATAAGAAAAGACAAGAAAATAAACAAAAGAACCATCCCCAAAACAAATGAAAAGATCCTCCTTAAGAATTATCAACGCAACACATACCCTTAACTCAGCGAGGGAGGAGGCAAGTTTCTTTTATACACTGATCAACACACTGCAGTTTAACATTTTGTATACTGATTAACACACTCAAATTTAACCCCAGCCATACAAGTAGTTCATCACACTTTAACCTTTTCTCCTGCATTTCTAGCGGCGTTAGAAAAATTTACGAATACTAATACTGATTGATTTGACTCGACTTATTCGCCGAGTGAACTTTATGTCCGTTGCTGACTGACTGATTCCACCTTGAGCAGCATATCGCCAATACTCAGTTAATGGTGATGTGTGATTTTCTCTCGGCTACATTAGTTTCAACTCGTCCATCATAACTCTCCTAACAACCCCCACCCAACCCCACACCCCAACCCAACCTATAGATTACGAAGAGCTTTGTCTTGCTGTATAAAATCATCACCTCACAAGGGACCACATTTCTCATGACTGACTTGAAGAAAAAAGAACGTCTCTATTGTTTTTGTCAATAAGTTTCCACTTTATAATGACAAATATCCTTCAGAGATATTGTACGTCATCTAAGAGTCCTCCTCCTCCTCCTCTTCCTACGTCATCTAAGAGTCATCCTCCTCTTCCTACGTCATCTAAGAGTCATCCTCCTCTTCCTACGTCATCTAAGAGTCATCCTCCTCTTCCTACGTCATCTAAGAGTCCTCCTCCTCTCTACGTCATCTAAGAGTCATCCTCCTCTTCCTACGTCATCTAAGAGTCCCCTCCTCTTCCTACGTCATCTAAGAGTCCTCCTCCGCTTCCTACGTCATCTAAGAGTCCTCCTCCTCTTCCTACGTCATTTAAGAACCCTCTTTCTCTTCCTACGTCATCTAAGGGTACTCGTCCACTTCCTACGTTATCTAAGACCATTCTTCTTCATACGTCATCTAAGAGTATTCCTCCTCTTCCTACATCATCTAAGAGTCCTCCTCCTCTTCCTACGTCATCTAAGAGCACTCCTCCTCTTCCTACGTCATCTAAGAGTACTCCTCTTCATACGTCATCTAAGAGTCCTCTTTCACGTCATTTAAGAGCATCAGTCACCATCCTCGTTCAGGGCCGTGGAGGGAGAAAAGGACGCTGGACCTGCCTGGCCTCACACCTCCAGTGATTAATGGTCGATAAGTCATACTCCGCCTCCCCCTTCAGGGTAGAATTTGTTCAAGATCAAGACTGTCAGGATTTTGTACCGTCATGTTAGGTACAGTTACTGCTGTACCATGTTAGGTACAGTTACTGCTGTACCATGTAGATACTACTGCTATCCCATCCTCGTCACATCTTTATGACGGGCCTGTTTTCACTGTACCTGAAGGAGTTGGTACCATACTCAAAATTTAAAACAATGACAGAACGCTAGTGAGGAAACTGTAAAAGACTACCATAACCCACCACTACCATAACCCTCACGTGTCTGCTTCAAAGGTAACAGACAAGATTCACAAAGACTCGTCCAAAAGTAACAAAATATAATTAATATATGTTAGGTTTTTTTAATATGTTAATTTTTTTTATGTTTTTAAGTTGTTTCTGCATTCTAGTTCCAGTGAGTCAGTTAAGTGTAAGGTGACATCTTCAATTACCAGGAAGAATCATTGCAAGATCCTTTAACAATTACAACGATGTTTCTTTAGTTATCATCTTTACTGACTAACATCACATCCAGTTGTATCAAAGGGTTAAATAATATTGAAGGAGTCGATAATTACCCTATTCAAATCTCTACTCCTGCATGTGTGTTGAGAGTTATTCAACTCTAATCCTGCATGTGTGTTGAGGGTTATTCAACTCTCTCTCCTGCATGTGTGTTGAGGTTATTCAACTCTCTACTCCTGCATGTGTTTGAGGGTTATTCAACTCTCCTCCTGCATGTGTGTTGTGGGTTATTCAACCTCTCCTGCATGTGTGTTGTGGGTTATTCAACTACATGTGTGTGGGTTATTCGACTCTCTACTCCTGCATGTATGTTGAGGTTATTCAACTCTCTACTCCCATGTGTGTTGAGAGTTATTCAACTCTCTACTCCTGCATGTGTGTTGAGGTTATTCAACTCTCTACTCCTGCATGTGTGTTGAGGTTATTCGACTCTCCTGCTGTGTTGAGGTTATTCAACTCTCTCCTGCATGTGTTTGAGTATTAACTCTATCCCATGTGTTGAGGTTATTCAACCTACCTGCTGTGTGTTGAGGGTTATTCAACTCTACTCCTGCATGTGTGTTGAGGGTTATTCAACTCTCTACTCCTGCATGTGTGTTGAGGTTATTCAACTCTCTACTACTGCATGTGTGTTGAGGTTATTCAACCTCTACTCCTGCATGTGTGTTGAGGTTTTCAACTCTCTACTCCCATGTGTGTGAGATTCCTCTACTCCTGCATGTGTGTGAGGTTATTCAACTCTCTACTCGCATGTGTGTTGTGGTTTTCCCTCCTGCATGTGTGTTGTGGTATTCAACTCTCTACTCCTGCATGTGTGTGAGGGTTCAACTCTCTACTCCTGCATGTGTGTTGAGGTTATTCAACTACATGTGTGTTGTGGGGTTATTCGACTCTCTCTCCCTGCATGTGTGTTGAGGGTTATTCAACTCTCTACTCCTGCATGTGTGTTGTGGGTTATTCAACTCTCTACTCCTGCATGTGTGTTGTGGTTATTCAACTACATGTGTGTGGGTGTTAACTCTCTACTCCTGCATGTGTGTTGAGGGTTATTCAACTCTCTACTCCTGCATGTGTGTTGAGGTTATTCAACTCTCTACTCCTGCATGTGTGTTGTGGGTTATTCAACTCTCTACTCCTGCATGTGTGTTGTGGTTATTCAACTCTCTACATGTGTGTTGAGGGTTATTCAACTCTCTACTCCTGCATGTGTTTTGTGGGTTATTCATCTCTACTCCTGCATGTGTGTTGAGGTATCTCTCTACTCCTGCATGTGTGTTGTGGGTTATTCAACTCTCCTCTCTGCATGTGTGTTGTGGTTTATTCAACTACATGTTGTTGAGGTTATTCAACTCTCTACTCTGCATGTGTGTTGAGGTTATTCAACTCTCTACTCCTGCATGTGTGTTGTGGGTTATTCAACTACATGTGTGTTGTGGGTTATTCAACTCTCTACTCCTGCATGTGTGTTGTGGGTTATTCAACTACATGTGTGTTGTGGGTTATTCAACTCTCTACTCCTGCATGTGTGTTGTGGGTTATTCAACTCTCTACTCCTGCATGTGTGTTTGTGGTTATTCAACTCTCTCCTGCATGTGTGTTGTGGGTTATTCAACTCTCTACTCCTGCATGTGTGTTGTGGGTTATTCAACCCCCTACATGTGTGTTTGTGGGTTATTCAACTCTCTCTCCTGCATGTGTGTTGTGGGTTATTCAACTCTCTACTCCTGCATGTGTTGTGGGTTATTCAACTCTCTCTCTGCATGTGTGTTGTGGTTATTCAACTCTCTACTCCTGCATGTGTGTTGTGGTTATTCAACTACATGTTGTTGTGGGTTATTCAACTCTACTCCTGCATGTGTGTTGTGGGTTATTCAACTCTCTCTCCTGCATGTGTTGTGGTTATTCTCATTTTTTCCTCTCTCTGCATTGTGTGTTGTGGGTTATTCAACTCTCTACTCTGCATGTGTGTTGTGGGTTATTCAACTCTCTCTCCTCTGATGTGTGTTGTGGGTTATTCAACTACATGTGTGTTGTGGGTTATTCGACTCTCTACTCCTGCATGTGTTGTGGGTTATTCAACTACATGTGTGTTGTGGGTTATTCAACTCTCTACTCCTGCATGTGTGTTGTGGGTTATTCAACTCTCTACTCCTGCATGTGTGTTGTGGGTTATTCAACTACATGTGTGTTGTGGGTTATTCGACTCTCTACTCCTGCATATGTGGTACCTGCATGTGTGTGGTTATTCAACTTTGTTGTGGGTTATTCGACTCTCTACTCCTGCATGTGTGTGGGTTATTCAACTCTCTACTCCTGCATGTGTGTTGTGGGTTATTCAACTACATGTGTGTTGTGGTTATTCGACTCTCTACTCCTGCATGTGTGTTGTGGGTTATTCAACTCTCTACTCCTGCATGTGTGTTGGGTTATTCAACTACATGTATGTTGTGGTTATTCAACTCTCTACTCCTGCATGTGTTGAGGTTATTCAACTCTCTACTCGCATGTGTGTTGTGGGTTATTCAACTACATGTGTGTTGTGGGTTATGACTCTCTCTCCTGCATGTGTGTTGGGGTTATTCAACTCTCTACTCCTGCATGTGTGTTGGGGTTATTCAACTCTCTACTCCTGCATGTGTGTTGTGGGTTATTCAACTACATGTGTGTTGTGGGTTATTCAACTCTCTACTCCTGCATGTGTTGTGGGTTATTCAACTACATCTGTGTTGTGGGTTATTCGACTCTCTACTCCTGCATGTGTGTGGGTTATTCAACTCTCTCCTGCATGTGTGTTGAGGTTATTCAACTCTCTACTCCTGCATGTGTGTTGTGGGTTATTCAACTACATGTGTGTTGTGGGTTATTCAACTACATGTGTGTGTTGTGGGTTATTCAACTACATTGTGTTGTGGGTTATTCGACTCTCTCTCCCATGTGTGTTGAGGTTATTCAACTCTCTACTCCTGCATAGTGTTGAGGGTTATTCAACTCTCTACTCCTGCATGTGTGTTGTGGGTTATTCAACTACATGTGTGTTGTGGGTTATTCAACTCTCTACTCCTGCATGTGTGTTGGGGTTATTCAACTCTCTACTCCTGCATGTGTGTTGTGGGTTATTCAACTACATGTGTGTGTGGGTTATTCACTCTCTACTCCTGCATGTGTGTTGTGGGTTATTCAACTACATGTGTGTTGAGGTTATTCAACTCTCTACTCCTGCATGTGTGTTGTGGGTTATTCAACTACATGTGTGTGGGTTATTCGACTCTCTACTCCTGCATGTGTGTTGGGGTTATTCAACTCTCTCTCCTGCATGTGTGTTGTGGGTTATTCAACTCTCTACTCCTGCATGTGTGTTGTGGGTTATTCCTCATGTGTGTTGGGGTTATTCAACTCTCTACCATGTGTGTTGTGGGTTATTCAACTCTCTACTCCTGCATGTGTGTTGAGGGTTATTCAACTCTCTCCTGCATGTGTGTTGTGGGTTATTCGACTCTCTACTCCTGCATGTGTGTTGAGGTTTCAACTCTCTACTCCTGCATGTGTGTGTGGGGTTATTCAACTACATGTGTGTTGTGGGTTATTCAACTCTCTACTCCTGCATGTGTGTGTTGTGGGTTATTCAACTCTCTCTCCTGCATGTGTGTTGTGGGTTATTCAACTCTCTACTCCTGCATGTGTGTTGTAGGTTATTCACTCTACATGTGTGTTGAGGTTATTCAACTCTACTCCCATGTGTGTTGTGGGTTATTCAACTACATGTGTGTTGTGGGTTATTCAACTCTCTACTCCTGCATGTGTGTTGTGGGTTATTCAACACATGTGTGTTGTGGGTTATTCAACTCTCTACTCCTGCATGTGTGTTGAGGGTTACTCTCTACTCCTGCATACGTGTGAGGTTATTCAACTCTTTACTCCTGCATGTGTGTGGGTTATTCAACTGCATGTGTGTTGTGGGTTATTCACTCTCTACTCCTGCATGTGTGTTGTGGGTTATTCAACTACATGTGTGTTGTGGGTTATTCAACTCTCTACTCCTGCATGTGTGTTGAGGTTATTCAACTCTCTACTCCTGCATGTGTGTTGTGGGTTATTCAACTACATGTGTGTTGTGGTTATTCAACTCTCTACTCCTGTGTGTTTGTGGGTTATTCAACTACATATGTGTTGTGGGTTATTCAACTCTCTCCTGCATGTGTGTTGTGGGTTATTCAACTACATATGTTTGTGGGTTATTCAACTCTCTACTCCCATGTGTGTTGTGGTTTTCAACTCTCTCTCCTGCATGTGTGTTGTGGGTATTAATCTCTACTCCTGCATGTGTGTTGAGGTTATTCAACTCTCTACTCTGCATGTGTGTTGTGGGTTATTCAACTCTCTACTCCTGCATGTGTGTTGAGGTTATTCAACTCTCCCTGCATGTGTGTGGTCATTCACTCTCTACTCCTGCATGTGTGTTGTGGTTATTCAACTCTCTACTCCTGCATGTGTGTGGGTTATTCAACTCTACTCCTGCATGTGTGTTGTGGGTTATTCAAACTACATGTGTGTTGTGGGTTATTCAACTCTCTACTCCTGCATGTGTGTTGTGGGTTATTCGACTCTACTCCTGCATGTGTGTTGAGGGTTATTCAACTCTACTCCTGCATGTGTGTTGTGGGTTATTCAACTACATGTGTGTTGTGGGTTATTCGACTCTCTACTCCTGCATGTGTGTTGTGGGTTATTCAACTCTACTCCTGCATGTGTGTTGTGGTTTATTCAACTACATGTGTTTGGGTTATTCGACTCTCTACTCCTGCATGTGTGTTGTGGGTTATTCAACTCTCTACTCCTGCATGTGTGTAGGGTTATTCAACCTACTCCTGCATGTGTGTTGTGGGTTATTCAACCACATGTGTTGTGGGTTATTCAACTCTACTCCTCATGTGTTGAGGTTATTCAACTCTCTACTCCTGCATGTGTGTTGAGGGTTATTCAACTACATGTATGTTGTGGGTTATTCAATCCTACTCCTGCATGTGTGTGGTTATTCAACTCTCACTCCTGCATGTGTGTTGAGGTTATTCAACTCCTACTCCTGCATGTGTGTTGAGGGTTATTCAACTCTCTACTCCTGCATGTGTGTTGAGGGTTATTCAACCTCTACTCCTGCATGTGTGTTGAGGGTTATTCAACTCTCTACTCCTGCATGTGTGTTGAGGGTTATTCAACCTCACTGCATGTGTGTTGAGGGTTATTCAACTCTCTACTCCTGCATGTGTGTTGAGGGTTATTCAACTACATGTGTGTTGTGGGTTATTCAACCCTCTACTCCTGCATGTGTTGTGGGTTATTCAACTACATGTATGTTGTGGGTTATTCAACTCTACTCCTGCAGTGTGTTGTGGTTATTCAACTACATGTATGTTGTGGGTTATTCAACTCTACTCCTGCATGTGTGTTGTGGGTTATTCAACTCTCTACTCCTGCATGTGTGTGGGTTATTCAACTCTACTCCTGCATGTGTGTTGAGGGTTATTCAACTCTCTACTCCTGCATGTGTGTTGAGGGTTATTCAACTCTCTACTCCTGCATGTGTGTTGAGGGTTATTCAACTACTGTATGGGTTATTCAACCCCTCTACTCCTGCATGTGTGTTGAGGGTTATTCAACTCTCTACTCCTGCATGTGTGTTGAGGGTTATTCAACTACATGTATGTCGTGGGTTATTCAACTCTCTACTCCTGCATGTGTGTTGAGGGTTATTCAACTACATGTATGTTGTGGGTTTTTCAACTCTCTACTCCTGCATGTGTGTTGAGGGTTATTCAACTCTCTACTCCTGCATGTGTGTTGAGGGTTATTCAACCTCACTTGCATGTGTGTTGAGGGTTATTCATCTCTACTCCTGCATGTGTGTTGAGGGTTATTCAACTCTACTCCTGCATGTGTGTTGAGGGTTATTCAACTCTCATCCTGCATGTGTGTTGAGGGTTATTCAATCTCTACTTTGCATGTGTGTTGAGGGTTATTCAACTCTCTACTCCTGCATGTGTGTTGAGGTTATTCAACTCTCTACTCCTGCATGTGTGTTGAGGGTTATTCAACTACATGTATGTTGTGGGTAATTCAACTACATGTGTTGTGGGTTATTCAACTCTCTACTCCTGCATGTGTGTTGAGGGTTCAACTACATGTATGTTGGTTATTCAACTACATGTGTGTTGTGGGTTATTCAACTCTCTACTCCTGCATGTGTTGAGAGTTATTCAACTCTCTACTCCTGCATGTGTGTTGAGGGTTATTCAACTCTCTACTCCTGCATGTGTGTTGAGGGTTATTCAACTCTCTACTCCTGCATGTGTGTTGTGGGTTATTCAACTACATGTTTGTTGTGGGTTATTCAACTCTCTACTCCTGCATGTGTGTTGTGGGTTATTCAACTCTCTACTCCTGCATATGTGTTGTGGGTTATTCAACTCTCTACTCCTGCATGTGTGTTGAGGGTTATTCAACTCTCTACTCCTGCATGTGTGTTGAGGGTTATTCAACTCTCTACTCCTGCATGTGTGTTGTGGGTTATTCAACTACATGTTTGTTGTGGGTTATTCAACTCTCTACTCCTGCATGTGTGTTGTGGGTTATTCAACTCTCTACTCCTGCATATGTGTTGTGGGTTATTCAACTCTCTACTCCTGCATGTGTGTTGTGGTTTATTCAACTACATGTATGTTGTGGGTTATTCGACTCTCTACTCCTGCATGTGTGTGTTGTGGGTTATTCAGCTACATGTGTGTTGAGAATTGTTCGACTCTCTACTCCATGTGTGTTGTGGGTTATTCAACTCTCTACTCCTGCATGTGTGTTGTGGTTATTCAACTCTCCACTCCTGCACGTGTGTTGTGGGTTTATTCAACTCTCTACTCCTGCATGTATGTTATGGGTTATTCAACTCTCTACTCCTGCATGTGTGTTGTGGGTTATTCAACTACATGTATGTTGTGGGTTATTCAACTCTCTACTCCTGCATGTGTGTTGCGGGTTATTCAACTTTCTACTCCTGCATGTATGTTATGGGTTATTCAACTCTCTACTCCTGCATGTGTGTGTTGTGGGTTATTCAACTCTCTACTCCTGCATGTGTGTTGTGGGTTATTCAACTCTCTACTCCTGCATCTTTGTTATTCAACTCTCTACTCCTGCATGTGTGTTGTGGGTTATTCAACTCTCTACTCCTGCATGTGTGCTGTGGGTTAAATTTAAGTGTCCATAAACTCAGAAAAATACCAATACAATGAATTAAAGTCAACATTCCAATAATGAAACAAGAGAAAATATGAGATAGCCGTATATTTAACATTTTCAACTGTGCCCCACAATATGAGTCCAACGTGATAGTCAACTCTCTGGGATATTAATTACTGAAGGCAGGTGTTGACAGGTGTTGCTGCCAAACATGGATATACATGGCAGGACACATCATGCTGGAGGTTCATTTGCATATCTGACGCGGATTTAATATTCGCTAAGTTAACTACAATGTGTTCAGTAATATATAACACGTCGCCTCAGGAAACATTTTTATACCACTTCTTAATGATTAAATAAATATAGTTAATACTGAAGTTATAATAAAAATAATAAAAACACTAAATATAATAAAATAATAATAATAACAACAATGATAATAACAAAAATAACAATAATACTAATAATAAACCACTACTCATCCCTAACAAGAGCGCCATCAGCGTTTCCGGGGCGCTGACACCTACACGGCTCAGTGTCACCCGCATGACACACCTGGACTAGCGACCTTCCAGCAGCGCCCCCGTGATAACACTCACCGGTCTATAACAGTGGATTCGAGTCGGCTGGAGATAAGCTGATATGTGTCGAGGGAAGGGGAGGGAAGGGGAGGGAAGGGAAGGGAAAGGAAGGGAAGGGAAGGGAAGGGAATCTCTCTCTCTCTCGTCTATAGTTTGATTGTGTGAAGGGAACATAAGAAATTTAACACAAACAAAACACACTGGACACAACAACACGACCATACATAACAAGCTCAACAAAAATACACATTAAGGCAACTTTCAACTTACATCACCTAAACGGTCGAGTCATTAAACCACAACTATAACCACAAATACTTCTTCTAGTCACTAAAACCACAAACACAACCACATAAATCACAATCACCAAACACTGACCTGATATCTAGTCGCTGATAAAAACAATCACACAAACACTATAAATGGGCAATGAAAGAACAACCACAATTACACAAAAGCCACAATCACACAAACTACAACCACACAAACACTACATCTAGTCACAGAAACAACAATTCAAATTACACACCACAACCCATACAACCAAAAACACAACCACAACAAACTCGACAATGAATTAGTTTAGTTTTATCCTCAAGACAAAACTAAACGTATATACTGATAAGACCTGGTTCTCTCCCTCTTCCTTTCTCATCCTTCCTCACTCCTTCTCACCCTCCCTCTTTCCCTGTGATTCAGCCTCCATATCTGCCCCCCTTCCCATCCCACCTTCTCATTCTTTCATCCTAGCATCCCCCCCTCCCTCCCTCCCTCCTTCCGTCTCCCCCTCTCTCCATCCTTCTCCCCCTCTCCTTCCATCCTCCCTCCTTGTCATCCACCCCCTCTCCATATCCTTCTCGTCCTCTCCTTCCCACTCACACTCCATCCTTCCCACTTACCCTTCCTCCCTCTTTTCCGTCCTCCGTCACTACCCTCTCACCACCCCTCCCACACCCTCCCAATTTAACATGGTAATTATTATCAACATCAATCCACACTCTCTATAATTGTTGCAACGTTGCACTTAATGAGCGGTTTTAATGTTGCACTAAATGAATATCTCCCAACATTGCAAATATGGACGACAATATTACATGATTAATTTCACAGCACTCTCAAATGGGACCCTAATTAGCATAGAGTAAAAATTTCGTCTCTTGGTAATTGTTGTGTGTGTGTGTGTGTGTGTGTGTGTGGAGAGATTATTTGTGTAGGTAACCAAAAAGAATATGAAGGTTGTGTATACTTTCATTTTGAGAGAGATAAGTTAACTGCTACATATCATTCCCACCTCTCTCTCACCTGTTAATGTATAAACAAATTACAGGTGACCATTACGTGCGTTGATTGGTTGTTACCAACTACGACGTCCGTTGATTGGTCCTTGCCTATACCCTGACGTGTAGTGATTGGTCCTTGTCCACTCATGCTCCTAACATACTACTACCAATCAATGCACACCATACCCGTATATGAGTGGATTTTATTACCCGGGCCCTGGCCTGCACCACAGTTCCTCTGACTCTTAATAAGTTACGTCAGTCAACTTTTCAGGAATAAATAAGGTTTTTTGGTCTTCATTGTGATGGAGATTTTGTCATTATCAAACAAACTCAGGAATTATAAAACGCCCATACAACTTCAGACGAAAAACACAAACATTGGTTCAGAAGTTAATACAAAAACAAACTTATAATTATAGAAACATCCAAGAAAAACAATAAATCCCAATATACACAAAGTATAGAGACTTATACTCGCATACACCTATACACAAAGACTAACAGCCAACATGTTCACCAAAATCATCCGTAATTGTTTATTTGTTTACCGTAATTATTTAATAGGAATAATAAATGACTAATTACACCTCCCATCTCACAGCACAAAATGACTCCTTCCTTCCTTCCTTCCTTCCTTCCTTCCTTCCTTCCTTCCTTCCTTCCTTCCTTCCTTCCTTCCTTCCCCTTCCTTCCTTCCTTCCTTCCTTCCTTCCTTCCTTCCTTCCTTCCTTCTTCCTTCCTTCCTTCCTTCCCCTTCTTCCTTCTTCCTTCCTTCCTTCCCTTCCTTCCTTCCTTCCTTCTTCCTTCTTCCTTCCTTCCTTCCTTCCTTCTTCCTTCCTTCCTTCCTTCCTTCCTTCCTTCCTTCCTTCCTTCCTTCCTTCCTTCCTTCCTTCCTTCCTTCCTTCCTTCCTTCCTTCCTTCCTTCCTTCCTTCCTTCCATCGATTATTTCATCCCTCCCACCCACCCATCCATCCTATCCCTTCCCCCTCCGAGACAGTATTGTTCTTATGCAGTCAATAACAGCCACTGGCCAAAGGCACAGACCCGTCAATGCAATCTCTATAATCAATACAAAACACAAGTGCCTCTGATCATCCACATACACACACACACACACACACACACTATATCACCAGGGGGGAGACAAGATTTGCCTACAACCCTTTGTTTATCTCTAACACTAACAATCAAACTCTCTCACATACATACACAGGGGATACATCTCTGGAGGTCAGGGGATACATCTCTGGAGGTCAGGGGGTACATCTCTGGAGGTCAGGGAATACATCTCTGGAGGTCAGGGGGTACATCTCTGGAGGTCAGGGGGTACATCTCTGGAGGTCAGGGGGTACATCTCTGGAGGTCAGGGGGTACATCTCTGGAGGTCACGGGGTACATCTTTGGAGGTCAGGGGGTACATCCCAGGAGTTCATAAGGTACTAGGCAGTAATTAAGAGCTACTTGGAAGGACTCGCTGGGTACCTGGATATCCAACACGTCATCCAGTACTTGGACGCGCGTGTGGGTGGGGAGAAGTACAGCCATGAACTTACTGTAGGTGCGTTTACACTCCTGAGACCCCGAGCTACTAGAACGGGTCCCTGAACTACTTGTGTACCCAAAGATACTGATGTAGTACTGTACCTCATAAGGGTTTGGTACATTTTGTTTGTGGCTCTACCTGTACAACGTGAGGGATCGGAGACTCGGGTTAATATCCACACATGTCAGTGATAACATCTACAGTAGTCAATGTGGCAGTGACCTGTAGCGTCGCCACTTTAACCTCTTGAATGGTTAACGTGAGAAACAGTATAGAAGGTGAGACTAGCGGTTTATTTTCCTCAACACACAAGTAACCTCGAGTGTTAAGGATGCCAGAAATCTTCCCCTAAACGACACTTAACGTCTGGCATGACTATTCTTGATAATATGGCAGGGAGGAGTGAGCCCCCATCCTCTCTCCCTCCCTCGAAAAAAATACAAAGACATTTCTAGACAATTTGTGCACATTAAGAGTGTTTATGTACTTCAGCCGCAGTCTAACATTGTTATTATGGTATGACAAATATTTCACAAAAAATCTTTTCTATTACCACATAAATGAAAAAAAATAAATAAAAAATCAGCTGCCTGTCAACTTTGCTACAAGGACACTGGAACCAGACTTCCACTTTGCCGTGCATGATAAATAAACATAACATAATTAAGCATCAACTTTTGCATTATCCATTTCCGCCTGACAATAGAGTGTGACACTGTCAGCAAAACCGGTCTGTAAGAAAGCTCTCTCCAACGCTGGCTCCTGTTGTAAGTTCAGAGAGGAGCAAACAATCCATGTTGGGTGGATGACAGCGGCCGGGAGAAAAGTTTCCCTTGGCATCATCCCCGGCACACGCGACGCCAAACAAGTGTCCTGGAAGCTCTACATCGTTTAAGCTTCAGGTTTGCCGACATATTTTCCACAGACTCGATGAAGTGGCCACATCAGATTCAAGTGCCATCATGGAGAGCCAGTCAACCTACAACGGCTTCAACAACTACTAAATCCTTGTAAAATTTGTGCCCAGGTCTTGGTGGAAAATTTTAACCGGTTGGAAAGGCAAAAAAAAAAAGGTACTTACTTAATGTCACAGTTGAAGGTAATGGGGTATAAAAAGATATATTCAAGAGGGAGTGATTGTGAGTTTCATTATGACTGCACCGTGACACCCGAGGCTCAGAGACGGAAACAAGTAACATATTCTAAATCAATTGTTTACAACTTCATTCTTTCCTTTAAACTGAGTAACAAACAGCCAAATACTACCACACACGAGGTTCATTAATATATTCCAGACTGTGTTAACGTTTGAGGTGTAATACATAAAACAAAATAACAAAACACGTCCTCCTCAGATCACGACTACAGACCTTGACACACTGTAACAGACACACACACACATACACCAGACAATAACTCAACACGCACACACACACGCACACACACACGCACACACACGCACACACACACACACACACACACACACACACACACACACACACAGGAGTCAGACCCAGCACTTGGCAACATGAAAACTTCCTCCACCACTCACTGTCTTGTCAGCTTCTCGATTACATATACCGCCATCTCGAGAAACGAAAAACGTCTGTAGCTGTCGCCTCATTGATTTCACTAAAGCCTTCGACCTAGTCGACCACAATATAATCATAAACAAAGCTATTGACCTCGGGCTTCGGAGAAGTCTCATACCATGGCTTACAGACTTCTCAGTGACCGACGCCGTTGCACGCCTGAGGGGCTGTCTCCAACCTTTCAGTCACCACCTGTGGCGTACCCTAAGGCACCAAGATGGGACCACTTCTGCTTCCTTATGCTCATCAATGATGCCCTAAGAGAAACCCCTGCTCGCTGGAAATATGTCGACGACTCCACCATTGGGATCAGCGTCAACAATTCTGCTCCCAACTATCCGGCCTCCAGGATTTATTGAACAGTCTCCAAAACTGGGCCACCAACAACCATGTCACCATCAACCATACCAAGACCATGGTTATGCACATCAACCTCTCCTCCGACATTGTCCCACCTCCTTCCATTACTCCTAGGTCCGAACACACCCAGGTTGTAGATTCCACGAAGCCCTCGGCGTCACCATAGACAACAAACTAAATTGGAAACCACACGTCAGTGAAGTTGTCAAATCCTCCAGTTTCCGTTCCACCTCCTCCGCCGACTCAAGTCCCTCGAGTTCCTGCACACGAGCTCCTCAGTGTATACACAACATTCATACTTCCCAAGCTCACCTATGCCTCCCACCTGGTCTTCCTCCCTAAATGCCACACAACGTAAACACCTAGAAAGTAAAAAGAGGGCATGCAAGATTATTCTCGCCCCTTCCTACTCCACATATCAAGAAGCGCTCAACACACTGACCCTTTCGACTCTCACTGACCATCACCACGGCCTCATCTGCAAATTTGGTAAGAAGCTTCTACACCACCCCCGACACCGGCCCCTACTACCACCTGAGATCCCCTGTCCGAGAATTGCTGTTCGACACCACAACCGCAACCAGCCCATACGTGCACGAACTGATCGCTATAAGAACAGCCCAATCCCAACCATTGTAAAATTATCAATAACATGTAATAAATCAGTGTATTCACTCCCAGTAAACACTGCTCCCTACACTGTCACTATGTTGAAATGAACTGTAGTTTGAGCTGATCCCCATCTAAGTTACTATATGTCTTATTTGTGTCACTTATGTCACTTGTATATTATTTGTAATTCGTAACCCATTCCCCAAATATGTAATGTATATTTTCAGCCTCTGGCTGCTTCTTCAATAAACCGTTAATTATTATTATTATTATTATTATTACACCAGACAATAATCAACACGCGCACACACACACACGCGCACACACAGACACACACACCAGACAATAACTTCACACACACACACACACACACACACCCACCAGACAATAACTTCAACACGCACACACACACGCACACACACACACACACATGCACGCACGCACACACACACACACCAGACAATAACTTCAACACGCACACACACACGCGCACACACACACACACCAGACAATAACTTCAACACACACACACACACACACACACACACCAGACAATAACTCACACACACACACACACACCAGACAATAACTTCAACACGCACACACACACACACACACACCAGACAATAACTTCAACACACACACACACACACACACACACGACAACAACTTACACACACACACACACACACACCAGACAACAACTTACACACACACACACACACCAGACAATAACTCAACACACACACACACACACACACACACACACACACACACACACACACACACACACACACACACACACACACACACACACACACCAGACAATAACTCACATACATACACATACACACACACACCAGACAATAACTTCAACACACACACACCAGACAATAACTTCAACACATACATACATACATACATACACACACACCAGACAATAACTTCCAAACACACACACACACAACACACACACACAACCATCAGAGACAAGACGTGCCCCTGAAGGCGCTCCTGGTTTCCAGCAGCCAGGCCGAGTCTGTTTGGCTCGCGCCACTCCCCCCCCAAGCAGGCACCCCCAACGCCCTACCAGCTCATTACACCGGGATCTATTCAGCAAAACATTCTAGTGATTAGTGAACGATTGATTACGGAGTAGTAATTCTATAGTGCACTAAGGAACTTTTCAGCAAAGCATTCAAGTCAACAAAAATCAGTGATTATTATATAAAGTCGATAGTGCAATTCCCAAGGAAAAGTCAGGATAGTGGGCAATTTTATCTGGTCACCTTTTGAAGTGCCAGTGGACAAGGACCACCGCGGTGCTTGCCATATCGTGATAACTGTGTCGGCGACCAAGCACTAGGGATTAAAGTCGAAGACCCACGGTCTTATGACTGACAACATACGATGTCTACCAGTGTCAGTGGCTCCTCAGCGCCGTCAGTGACAAACACTTCCGTCCGGGCCTAATAACAGATCTCAACAGATGCCGGCCACCAATCACTTACTCCCGACGCACTCTGTACCATCTAAAGCATAGAACGGTTATCCTGATGTACAGTGTTATCGCCACTCAAGTCAATACTGAACATATTCCACGCTACGGAGCCAGAGACAAGGCCGTCATAATACACAAGCCCATTAGAACCGTGTAACCTAATTAGAAACCGGAGAAATTCCACTCTGACAGACCATACCACCACTGAAGTTCCACGATACAGGGCGATTCTGCCTTACTGGGTTATCCAACGCCACTTCTAGCTAACAAGTTCGACGAGCTGGCAACTACAGTTCAAAGCCAAAGGCCGTCATGTAGCGTTGCCAGGCGTGAGGCTTGGCAATTGTGCCTGAAACGTGCGTCATATTGAGGGATATCAACTCTTTCATCACCTTCTGTTCACAGGACGTGGAGGGGGGCGTTGCCTCTTCGTCAAGATGACCACCACACGCCTGGATGTTCAAGTCCTGTTAAGATGTGGGAAGCATTATGGCACGCGTCGTACACGGGCCCACCCGCCGCAACACTGCTTCCATCATAATCTGTGTGGCATACCATCCGCCTCGCCACCCACCAGAGATTAATTTTATCAATCATCTCATCACCAATTTCAGACCACCTCAGAGTTAGGTACCCATGTGCCAAGTTAGTATTATGATTTTAATGAAATTCGACACCACTGATATCCAGGACCAGCTATCACTTCATCACAAGTTGTGACCTTCCCCACACACGGTCAAAATAATTTTTGACCTTATCTTAACTGGACTTAGCAGACCAGTACCAAATCCACCAACCAATGCTCCCTATCGGGTGTAGCACACACTTATCAGTGCAAGCCTGGTCCCTCAGCTGCCACTCCCACTCAAGTACAGAGACACCCCTACATCAAGACCCATATGGCCGATTACTGACTCTGCAGTGCGCTCTTCGCAGTGGAGCACCACCATCCTGACTGAAGTAATTTAGCGTGGATGACGTGGAAAACCAAATGGATAAATTATGTCAACACCACCACGAAGCTCACCACCACTTTCCCCCGAGAAGTCCGTCAGATCTCACCCAGCTGGTTTGGGTTCTGATCACACCTCGGATCAAAAGGATTGCGTAACAGAGAGACAGAGTTTTCATCTCAATGACCACATCTGCTAAGCAGGTCCTTCGGCAAATCGAGTCATCCGCGAAACACGCACTGCAAAGAAGTCCCACTACCCAACCACCATAACACATGAAGCAGACCAACATCAGTCAATGGTATGGTAGCTTAAAGAACCCCTGTGACTAAACAATAAGACACACCCTCCTTCCTTAGCCATCTCACTCAATGCTGACGCAGCTGAGCAAACAAAACAACCATTTCTGCTACTACATGCCAGACGCTCCCCGGCTTGACACAACCACTCTCCTGCTTTCATTCCACCAGTCTCTTCCCACTGACTTAGTAGAAGAATTTAAGTAGCAAAACGCCTGACAAACTAAAATTAAAACGCTCTACCACCCCCATTGACTTCAATACTAATGAAACTTTCAAGGAGTTCTCCCCGAGCTTGCTAACCCTCGCTCCATCATCACTGCTTTCTAGTCGCTTTCAGATGCTCAGCTGACTGGAAGACTCCTTTTGTATCACCAGTGCCCAAGTCAACCAGCCTTACAACCTTTAAATCACATGACCTATTGGTAATCACCCCAATACCCAGCCTAATTCAGAAAGTTTTGTGTTCGACTGGGTTTATGCTGATATTGCAGGAGTCGTAGACCAGCAATTTGGCAACATGAAAATTTCCACCACTACTGTCTTGTCAGCTTCTCGATTACATATACCGCTATCTCGAGAAACGAAAACGTTCAGAAGGTCAGCTTTCATTGATTTCTTACTAAAGCGTTCGACCTAGTTTGATTGCCAACATAATCATCAACAAAGCTATTGGACCCGGCTTCTGGAGAAGTTCCTATACCATGGCTTACAGACTTCCTCAGTGACCGACGCCGTTGCACGCCTGAGGGGCTGTTCCACCTTCAGTCATCACTCACCTGTGGTGTCCCCCAAGGCACCAAGATGGGGACCACTCTGCTTCCTTATGCTCATCAATGATGCCCTAAGAGAAACCCCTGCCGCTGGAAATATGTCGATGACTCACCATTGGGGATCAGCGTCAATTCTGCTCCCTAACTATACCGCCCTTCAGGATTTATTGAACAGTTCCAAAACTGGGGCCACCAACAACCATGCGTCACCATCAACCATACCAAGACCATGGTTATGCCATCAACCTCCTCCAACATTGTCCCACCCCTTCCATTACTTTAGGTCCGAACACACCCAGGTTGCAGATTCCACGAAGCTCCTCGGCGTCACCATAGGCAAATAAACTAAATTGGGAAACCACACGTCAGTGAAGTATCACAACTTCCGCTTCCGCCCCACCTCCTACGCCGACTCAAGTCCTCGGAGTTCTGCACACGGTGCCTCAGTGTTTACACAACATTCATATTCTAAGCTCACCCATACCCCCACCTGGTCTTCCCTCCCCAAATGCCACACACAACGCAAACACCTAGAAAAAAGTGCAAAAGAGGCATGCAAGATTATTCTTCCCCTTCCTACCTAATATACTGCTAGCGCTCAACACTGACCTTTCTGACTCTCACTGACCATCACCACGACCTCATCTGCAAATTTGGTAAGAAGCTTCACACCATCCCTGACACCGGCTCCAACTACCACCTGAGATCCCTAGTCCGAGAATTGCTGTTCGACACCACAACTGCATCCAGCCCATACGTGCACGAACTGATCGCTATAAGAACAGCCCAGTCCCAACCATTGGTAAAAAATTATCAATAACTTGTATTAAATCATGTATTCACTCCCCAGTAAACACTACTCTTGCACTGTCACTATGTTGAATGAACTGCGGTTTGAGCTTTTCCCCATCTAGTTATTATATGTCTTATTTGTGTCACTCGTGTTACTTGTATATTATTTGTAATTCGTAACCCATTCCCCAAATAACTGTATATTTTCAGCCTTCTGGCTGCTGGGGGAGCTCTTTCAATAACCAATTATTATTATTATTATTATTACAAATGTAAGTCTGTACATTTTCAGCCACAAGCTGCAACTCTATTAATAAACCGTTTATTATTATTATTATTATTATTATTATTATTATTATTACACACACCCCAGAAAATATCTTCAACATACACATACACCAGACAATAATACACACACACACACACACACACACACACGAACCCAAAACTACATTTTGAAACATGAAAGTGAACCGAATAAAAAACTTGATTTCTGTGATGTTGATGAGCGAGTGCTAGTGACGGGTGGGAGGAGGGAAGGGATGGATTTAGGGAGGGGGTGATGGGAAGGGGGTAGGTGGTTACGTGGGTGAGAGGGTTTTTTTGGGAGAGGTGGGGTGGAGGAGAGAAGGGGTATTGGGGTGAGGGGTGAGGGGAAGTAAGGGGTATTGGGGAGGGAAGGTGTAGGGGTAGGGGTAGGGGAAGGAGCGAGGAGATGTGGGAGGTGACCGGTTGTTCTTGTTAACACAGTGAGGGCCAGGCTCTCTTGCTACACCCTGACGCTAGCTACACCACACTACACTTTTATCAACATCACTCACTGTTAACACCAGTATACAGTGTTGTCCCTCGTCACACACCACTAGTGAAGCACCCGGCGTTACAGAGCCATCATGACAGATGTAGACTGAAGAATGTAACCAGAAAACTTTACGAGAAGACAAAGGTCAAAACAGTTATTCAAGCACCGTGTGAATGTTACACTTACAACAACAATTTCTGCACTAAACACCTAGGTGGCGAGGTAACCTGATCATCCATATAATGTATAACACGATTTTCAGAGCCCGGATTAATTATTTGACATAATACTCTCTTTATCATAGTTGTAAAGAATTTCAGCGTGGTGACCTATTATCAGCGATAGTATTTTCACGGCTAACACACGAATGTAAATACAATCACCTCATACACCCGGGTTGGAGACATGAGCTAGCAAGGCTGTGTACTAATAGCTCATTGGTATTCTATTTTAGTACGAATGACCTTGAGTAATTAGAGTTCACCCACAGACCAAGACCATCATGCTACCGGTACATCATAGAACACGGAGAGGGACGTTGTCGTGCACGAGTAGAAAAACTCTCCCGTGGATAACATAACTCATGACCTGTAGAAACTGTATATGACACGCATACTGCCTTATGACGCAGAGAAACAGGTGAATGATTGGGGTGTGTGTGTGTGTGTGATTAAAAAAATGATGATTCCAACGATAAACTACTTTTAGCAATAATAATTATACTGACCTTTGACCCAGTGATCTATGACTAAATACCTGTATCTCCCCCACCTGTGCAGGGAAAAACCTAGCTTACAAACCCTAATTCTAGTTTTAGCCGGCATGACCTTGACCCAAATACTCAGCAATGACTCTCCTCACGTTTATGGATATTTACATATTTATACACATAACCTTTGTGTATGGATTTCGTAATAGAAAAATCTCATGTTTGTTAATATCCCCACTTCACATGTAGGTTACGCAGCGGCAGCAGACTTAGTGTATGATGCAAACGTGGGCAGCAGACTTAGTGCGTGATGCAGACGTGGGCAGCAGTCCTAGTAAGTGATGCAGACGTGGGCAGCAGTCCTAGTGAGCGATGCAGACGTGGGCAGTAGACTTAGTGCGTGATGCAGACGTGGGCAGCAGATTTCGTGTGTGATGCCGACGTGGGCAGCAGATTTCGTGTGTGATGCCGGCGTGGACAGCAGATTTTGTGTGTGATGCCGACGTGGGCAGCAGATTTCGTGTGTGATGCCGACGTGGGCAGCAGACTTCGTGTGTGAGTCAGACGTGGGAAGCAGACTTAGTGTGTGATGCAGAGGTTGAGGTGGCCAGCAGTGCGGTGCAGCAGAGCGGGTAATGCGTCACATTATGACAGTAAGCCACTTGTAACACCCTGCTGCCTTGCCTGGCCTCCTGTAGATTATCCCAGTCAGTCACGACATCGTCCACTGCAGGCAGGAGAGACACAGTAGAAGGAAGGAAGGAAGGAAGGAAGGAAGGAAGGAAGGAAGGAAGGAAGGAAGGAAGGCAGGCAGGCAGGCAGGAAAGATGGCACGAAGAATGGAATTAAAGAAGAAAGGAGGAAAGCAGAAAGGAAGACACGAACGAGGGGAGGAAGGAAGAAAGGAGTTAAATAGCAAAGAAAGCACAGGGGATGGAAGGAAGGAAGAAGGAAGGCACGAAGGAGTGAAGAGAAGGCACGAAAGATAAGGACGAAAAAAGGATGAAAGCACGAACGAATGAAGTAAGGAAAGAAAGCATGAAGGAGAGAAGAAGCAAGGAAGGCATACGAAAGGAAAGAAGATTGAAGGAAGAGATCCAACTTGTAACATACACACACCTACACCCCTTGACGTACACTCGGAAACCATAATCTCTAGACCACCTGGGTCGGTGCTGGAGGTTTGTGCAGTGTCCTTTCTGGACGGGGGCCCACTCTAGCTATCACGAGGCAACACACGCACGAACACACACAGTCATAGTACGGCTGTATAGATGACATTATGTATAAATATTGTATATGGTATTTTATACTCTGCATTATCTTCATTATATATGAACGCGAAGAAAAATTACCATAGGTTGTAGTTACGAAAGTATGAATGGAAATAAACACTTCCAAACCACCCAGTGAGTCCACACAAGGTTTACAGTGCTTGTGTGTGTGTGTGCCAGACCACGATGCTTCCACCACACCCCATCATTCGCGTAACTATATGAAAAATCGAGTTTAATTTAACTACATATTTCAAAAACCTTAAATTACATGTGGATCAGTCACTCCTCATTTGACACACTTATAGTGTAATACTTTGACCATCCCACCTGGGCACATGGAGGCCCACGGTAACTCTCACGGGGCAACATACGCACGAACACACAAGTTATGATATGAACCCTTCCAGGCTTCACTATCATTATCTATCATTATCATGTTATGTTCATCGTGCTCTGTATCTTGGTAACTAGTCATAGTATCAATACACGACAGTGTTATTAGTATAATATTGTAACTTTTTATCTACAGTTTTTGTTGTAAATCATGGACAGGAAGGATACATAAATTGTAATATTAAGTGTATGGTTCGCTCAAAGCCACCCCAAGTCAGACAACGCGTCACACAAAGTTGCACTGTGTGTGTGTGTGTGTGTGTGTGTGTGTGTTCTGTAACATTAAGCTTCATCCTTAGTAGGTAAGATGTTTCATAAAGAGGTTTCTCCCATTCGTCATTGTGAGCATCGTCCCAGAGCACATTGTTTCCATCAAAGCCATGGCTCATCCTTATTTCCCTTCTTCCGTGTAACTATATCCATATGGCTAAGTGCTTGCTTTCATTTCTTTATTTACCAAAATAATGTGGATCAGTTACTCGTTATTTAACACATACATGCACTTAGAGCATCAAGATTGTTTTGTAGGCATGACTATTGGTTAAGTGAAACCCCAAAAATGTGGTTTTACGTCACTTCACATAAATATGCTTACAAAATCAATGCATTAATATGCATAACTCTTGGGAATCTGTCGAGCTAACCACACACCATCCGAACCAACGTATTCCATACTAAGAACAGAAACTTATGGCGGACACTCTTAACATTCCCTTCCTTATCAAAAAAGTTTACGGACAAAAGGAGAAAACTTTTATACTTCACGGGACAGGGTGTCTGCTAAAAGATTGTTTTTCCATTTAATAAGTTTTATTTCTATATCTAAGGGCTGTAGTGCTAAAGTCCACCTTGGATTTTTATTTCTCATCCTCTGTACAAATTGTAAGGGATTATGATCTGTGTACACCTCTATGGTATATGGTGAACCCTCAACATACACTGCAAATTTTTATAATGCCAACAAAAGCCCCAAAGCCTTCTTTTCTATCGTGGCATAACCACGCTGATGTGGTTTTAGTTTCACGCTGTGGAAGCAAACTGGGTGTAGTATATCGTTTTCAAACTAGCAATACAGCACCCACACCCATATCACAGGCATCAACTCGAATCACAAAAGGCTTATCAAAATCTGGCACTTTTAATGCTGGCCTTGAGGTTAACAGGTGTTTAAGGGTTTCAAATGCAGCCTAACATGCCTTTGTCCACAAATACCTTTTTTTTTTTTGGCTGACTAAGTCTGTCAAAGGAGCCGACACTTGTGCAAAGTTCTTACAAAATCTTCGGTAAAATCCTGCCATACCAAGGAACCTACGCAGAGCTTTTCGATCTGCAGGAGGCGGGAGTCTCTGTAGAGTCTCTATCATTGTGTTTACTGGAGCCACCCCTCCCCCTGGTCAAGGTAGATAAGGGTTGCATGGCCAAACTCACTTTTAGCCAGGTTGACAGTGAAGTTGTACTCCGAAAGGCGGGCGAAAAGGGCACGAAGTCGCTCCGTGTGTTCCTCCCAAATAGCTGCTGTCACTAGCAGGTCATCCAAGTAGGCACAGATACCAGGAAGCCCAGACTTCACATTCATAGCCCTCTGAAATGTCCCAGGGGCACTGCAAAGCCCAAAGGGGAGGACTTTGTACTGCCAAAGCTCATCAGGTGTGACGAAGGCAGTAATTCTTTTGTATTCCTACGTCAGCCTCACTTGATAATACTCCTTCATCAGGTCGAACTTTGCCTGCCCGATGCTGTCAAGGATGTCGTCTATACGAGGAAGAGGATAGGAGTCAGTCACCCCTGGTCGCTTTCATTTACCCGTCTGTAGTCTGTACACATGCGGAAGGAGCCGTCGGGTTTTGACACCAGCACGCATGGTGACGCCCAGTCACTGTCGCTTGGTTCGAGGAGTTCGGGTCGAAGCAAATAGTCCACCTCCTCCCTCAGAATTTTCCTCTTGGCAGGGCTTTTCCTGAAGGGTGCTTGCTTGATAGGGGTTGTCTCTGGTAGAAGGGTCACCTGATGTTCTAAGAGGTTACAGGCCCGTGGCACGTCCCCAAACAGGTGCTTGTATTCCTGTAACATACTTGTGACATTTTCAACCTGTAGTTGTGAAAGATGTAAAACTTTAGAAGAGGGATCAGCTAAAATCTGGGAATTGCATAACTTAACTGGAACCTCCACCAGGAAATCTTGCTCTTGCTCCCGTGGCTCCTGGATCTCCATACCACACACAATCGCTTCCCTGGAGTAGTAGAGCTTCAGCCTATCCACATGTACCAATTGCTCCGATTTCCGCTTTCCTGGAGTTGCTATGATATAGTTGAGGGGGATTTGTTTCTTAACTATTGTGTATGGGCCTTCAAACTTTGCTTGCAAGGGAATTCTGTGAGCTAAACTCTACACATTTGCACTCTGGTCATACTGACCCTTCAATTTCACTGAACCTGGGACAAGTTCTCTCGAGCAATCTCCCCAACTCTCTTCAGTCTAACCTTGAATTTGTCAACATACACTGAAAGTGGGATTTTTATCTTGTTATTCACCCAACTCGACTTCAAAACTGTCAACGACCCCCTTACCTCATGTCCGAAAACCAACTGAAAAGGACTAAAACCAAGAACATCCTGACAACTATCCCTAATGGCGAAGGACATTAGTGGCACTCCATCCCACTCCTCCTCATACTCCCTACAGTATCTTGTTTAACAATGATTTGAATGTCTGGTGGAACCGTTCAATGGCTCCCCGAGATTGCGGGTGATAAGCAGTAGACATATTGCTGAATGCCCAACTCATTCATGACTTGCTGGAAAATAGACGACGTGAAATTACTTCCCTGTCGGACTGTACAATCTTTGTAATACCATATTGGGTGAAAATGTGAATCAGAGCCTTTACCACATTTTTAACAGTGATTCGTCGAAGTGGTATAGCCTCTGGGTAACTAGTCGTTGCACACATGATAGTCAACAGGAACTGGTTGCCACTACGACTTTTTGGGAGAGGACCAACACAGCCTATTATTACTTTACTGAGGGGTTCTTCTATTGCTGCAATAGGCTGTAAAGGGGCTGGTTTGATCGGCCGATTAGGTTTACCTGTCATCTAGCACTCGTGACAAGTCTTGCGGTACTTTGCCACATCTCTCTTCACGTTAGGCAATGAAAATGATGTAATATCTTATGGTAGGTTTACCTAACCCCTAAGTGTCCGCCCAGAAAATCGTGTGCCAGTCTTAAGATCTCTCCCCTATATCATTTTAGGACAATGAGGGTGGTCTAAATTTCCTCATCAGAAGGCTAGAGTCCAAATAGTAACAAACAGGCAAGTCATCAGCTTTCTCCCTGCTTACAGCAATGTTACTCAACTAACAACTCTGGATCACTTTCCTGAACAGAAATTAATCTGTTTTTTCTATTTATGGGTACTTGTTCTAAAGACTATACATCAGTAGTCAAAGTTAAATCAACACTAGACGAGAGTGAGTTGTCAAATACGTCACCGGTGACTTCAGGGGTATTATCACCGCTGGGGCCACTGGCTTCCGTCAGGTACGACTCACTATCATTAACAGAATTGTCTTCCGACACATATAGGTCCTTATACCAAAGTCATTTACATCACAAACTGCACCACTTGTGTCAACTATATTAGGAACAGGGTCAACACTAGTATTCTGCTCTTCTCTAAGCGACATACTTCTAGTAACAACACAGGCAGGGAATAAACCAGGATACTGATCTTCAAGCAATTTAGTATTATTTTCCACCGTAGGATTCATGGTCACTACAGGATCCGGGACAACACGAGTACCGGTAATGTCATTAGCTAGCAAGAAGGCAACACCAGATACAGGGAGAGAGTCTTGGACACCAACAGTCACCCACTGAGAAGCCATGTCGCTCCTCAAGAACATCCTACATAAAGGAACAGTGACTACACCAACGTCACCCTTCAATAACACATGCTCACCAGTATAAGCACTTTCCACACAAGGAAAAGCACATTTCACCACAATACTATGGTTAGCAGCGGTGTCTCGCAAAATCCGAACAGGGTACCGAACATCACTGGACTCATCGCTTGAGACAGTCCCATCAAACATAAAGGGCTCATGTAAATCTTCCTTTGAGTAAGAACTAACTGACTTAGGGTCTAACTTCTCCATCAGCACAAATGAAAGAACAGTCTTCCTTTTCTTCTTGAGCTTAGGGCAATTAGCAATAAGGTGACCTATCTGTTTACAGTAGAAACAGATCTTTTGACTCGTACGCTCAAACCTCGGATATTTTTGTTCCGAGCCACTACGGACATTTACTTTATTTGAGGCAGATGCCTTTGCATCTTCAAACTTATCCTGCTTGCCACCCTTGTTCCTAGTTACAGGACTTTGAAACCTAACATTCTTAGGATTCAACGCATAACTGTCTGCCAGAGCTGCTGCTCTTTGCACTTCTGTAACCTCTCTCTCTTCCAAATATAACTGAATGTCTCGTGGGAGGGCTCTCTTAAATTGCTCTAAAATGATCAGCTCAATCAACTCTCCATAGGAGCTTACTCCAGTACTTTTTATGCATCTTCCAAACATCTTACAAAGACTGTACATAAATTCAATATATGACTGTGACTCTAGTTTCCTTTCATTCCTAAATTTCATTCTGAAGTGTCCCGGAATCAACCCATAAACCTTCAAAATAGCCTCTTTAACCTCTTCAAAACTTTCACATTTTGCAGCCGATAAAGACAAAAAGACTGACCTAGCTGCACCTTTAAACACAGTCTGAATCATTGCCTCCCAGGATGTTTCAGGCCACTTGAATGATTTAGCGACCTTCTCGACCTGCTGAAAAAATTCTTCTGGGTCATCCTCGTCAAAGTGAGGTACAAGTCGCAAATGTTTCGTGAGATCAAACACTGACTGATCACGGTCCTGAACACTGTCATTGTTGCTAGGCCTTGCTACTCCTACTCTACCTTGCACCTCAAGGGTTTTTCGCTTTTCCTCCTCCATGGCTAACTCATGTGCTCTCTTTTCCTCATATAACCTTAACTCACGTTGGATCCCAAGCTTACGTAATTCTAAACTATTCCCAGTGTCCACACTAGTTCCAGTGTCATCTACACGTACCTGAAGGGCTTCTTCCGAAATAATTTCTTCTCGCACCAACTCCGTAAGCAAAGCATTTTGTATTGTTGACTTACGCTGACCCTTTTGAACGTTAATTTCATAATAGCTAGCAATGCTAATCCAGTCTGTTTCACGTAACTGATCAGAGCAAAGAGTCTCTAGTGAGGGATCATTAACGAATCTTACCAGGGAAAACATGACTGACCAAATGAAATGACACGTCACTAGGTTACGCACAAAATTACAGTAGCAAAACAACAGAACACTAGATTAATATAAGTCACAATCATAACACATTAAACAGCCATAGCTTATAATGATGGCGTTTGTTTCCAACCTGTAACTTGACAAATAACCTTTAGGCTCCCTGGTAAGGCCCCCAATTATTAATGTTACTACCCTAGGGCAGATCGTTACATTAACACAAATTAATTAAATCTTTCAACTATATCAGTACTTATTATTATATTCTTAATCCCAAGTTCTCCCAACAAAGGTCAAGTTAACAGGTCAAAACCTAAACAAGTCAATAAAAATATGAACATTTATTAACTTATTCCCACCACCACATAAATACATAAAATAAAATAAATAACAGTAATAATACGACAAGATGTTAGGAAGTGGCTAAGTAAGGAATAAAGTTGCAACAAGATCACACAAATTCAATATCAAGCAAAACAAATCTCAAAAGTCAAATGCCAACTCCCAGAATACCAGAACATAAGGAGTCTGCAGTAGGCCAGTTGGCCTGTGCATGGCAGCTCCTGTCGAGAATTACTACCACTCTCTATCATCCATGAATCTATCTAGCCTCCTTTTAAAACTTTCCAGCGTTCCAGCACTTGTTAGAAAGTTGCTAAGCTTGTTCCACTCGTCTACCACCCTATTTGTGAACCAGTTCCTTCCTATCTCCCTCCTTAACCTAAACTTAATTCAACTTAAACTGACTGACTAGCAGGGGTGTCAAACATGCGGCCCGTGGGCCACATGCGGCCCGACACACTCTTACATGCGGCCCGCGGCCCATTTGCTGCTCCAGCCTTACCTTGAGGAGCTAAAACTAAATAGTGGGTGTATCCCTCAGCTGAATAAAATAGTCTGTTGTTTCCTAGAACAAAATACTCAATCAACATCACCAATGAAAGAACAATAAGACTAGAGATGGTTTTAACGGTGAATTGTGGTTGTAAGCGTGCCACTGTACGAGTTGTGAGACGGCCGACTGACTACTGTCTTCAAGTCGGTGATGCTGCAGTTAAGGCAAGTTACAGGATTGCCCATGAAATAGCTGTGTCATCGAAGCCGTTTTCTGAGGGGAACTTTATAATGAAATGTATGTTGATGGCTTCAGAAGATATTTGCCCGGAAAAACGTCAAGCATTTGCAAACATAAGCCTCTCAAGAAATACAGTTGCAGAAAGAATTGGTGAATTATCAGAGAATATTAACAGTCAACTCAAAGACAAAGTTAAGTCCTTTACTGCATTTTCAGTTGCAATTGATGAAGGTACCGATGCAAGTGATGTAGCACAACGTACAGTTTTTATACGTGGTGTGGATGAAAATATGCAGGTAACAGAAGAATTTGTGAAACTGGTACCATTGAAAGGAACAGCAACAGGTGATGACATCTTTGTGGGTTTGGTAGGGGCACTGGATAAATTAGGTGTTGACAGGGCACAAACTGTGACTCTGGCTACAGAAGGAGCACCGCAAATGGTGGGTAGAAAAGCTGGCGTGGCAATAAAATTAAAGGAAAAACTAATAGCTGTGAACCTGAACCATCAAATTTATAATGTGCATTGTATTATACATAAAGAAGTGTTGTGTAGTAAAACATTAAAGATGGATAATGTTATACGCGCGCGAGGTCTGAACCACAGACATTTCAACTGCTTATTGGAAGAAAATGAGAACACACATGGACTGCCATATCACACTGATGTTCGCTGGTTAAGTCGGGGAGTCGTACTGAAGCGATTTTATGAATTGCTCAGTGAAATACAGATGTTTATGGAACAGAAAGGAAGGGATTTGCATGAACTGAAAGATAATGAATGGGTTCAAGATCTAACTTTCATGGTGGATATTACAGAACACTTAAATTACGTGAATACAAAGATGCAAGGACGCAATAAATTGGTGACAGAGTTTTATGACAGCATTCGTGCCTTTGAGATGATACTTCAGCTTTTTGAACGGCAACTATCACAGTAATCTTTCTCACTTTCCGACCTTGAAGTCCCTGCAAGGCACACATGAGTTTCATGCTGATATCAACACAAACAAGTACTGCATCAATATTTCCAAATTAATGAATGAGTTCCAAGAAAGATTTGCTGACTTTAAAAGACTCGAGAAGGATTTTTTTCATTTTTCGGAACCCATTCTCTGTTGGTGTTAATGAGGTACCACTACATCTTCAGTTAGAATTAATTGAGCTCCAGTGTGATTCTGTGTTGAGGAACAAGTTTTCGAGTGTTGATGTTGGCACATTTTATCAATATTTTGGACCAAATTATCCCAGGATTAAATGTTTTGCCTCAAAGAATATGTCAATGTTCGGAAGTACATATGTCTGTGAACAACTCTTTTCTGTGATGAACTTGAACAAGTCTCGGCTTCGGTCTCAACTTACTGATGCGGACCTTAATTCAATACTGAAGGTTGCTACAGCTCAGTCGTTAGTGCCAAACTTTGATATACTGGTCCATACCAAGAGGTGCCAATTACCAGGAAGCAGCAGTAGCAAACAATAAGATTGATCAAGGTAGTAAACACTTGATTTGTTTGTTTTTAAGGGTTTCGCACGAGCGCAGACTAAATCCACCTTTCTTATTTTGTCGTACTACTCACCTATGAGGTGATTGCGAAGAGCTCATAATTATGTGACTTGGCCCGCATACTGTGTACCCATATTAAATCTGGCCCGCCTTGGCAAATGAGTTTGACACCCCTGGACAAGAGTGTACCAGTAGGTCACCGACGTCACCTCTCAACCGCCAAATACTGACGTACTATATCTAAATTACCTATTGACATTAGTTCCACTTATCTAACCTATATATAAACCTAATACAATAAAATATAATATACTCAAACATAATATATTAACTACACAAAGTAAGAACAAAGTTAAAACTTAAATGATGAAATTCAGTGTGGATGAGTAATGGACGAAACTGCTCGAGCTAACCACACACCATCCGAACCAACGTATTTCATACTAAGAACAGAAACTTATGGCGGTCACTCGTAACACACACACACACACACCATCCTTGACCACCGAAGGGTCAAGGCGTTGCTCTTGCTGAGGAGCGGCCCCCCTTGGACATGTCGGCCCATTCCTTAAGTCCCTCTCCCCGACCCATCCTCACCACCGGGATATCAACACATTGAAAAGTGACAATTTCGTTTCGGAAAGAAGAGGGCTCAGTGTTGAACAGTGATGAACAGTGTTTAAGCAGGTGAAATCAGCACTAGACAGTACCAGCGAGAGCCATGACCCATCAGTGATTAAAGCACCCCTGCGAACCATCCACCTGAACTGACGGTGTTAATCCAGCCCCCCCTGGGAACACCAGCGTGCAAGCTATGCTCCTGACTACGAGATAACACAACACCACCTAGCAGAGTGAGGGACTGTGACACTACACGGTGTCCCCATGACCACGTGAGGTCCTTCATATCAACACCCGAGGACGAGTTACTGCACCACGTGAACACCAAACCACCCGGTGTCCCCAAGACCACAGGAGGTCCTTCATTTCAACACCCGAGGACGAGTTACTACACCACGTGAACACCACACCACCCGATGTCTCCAAAGCATTAAACAGCCACTTCTTATCGGTTTTCACAGAAGAGATTCACGAGGAAATGCCAGAGGTTGAACTGATGTTTAAGGGAAATGAAGAAGAGAAATTAAAGAATATCACTATCAGAAAAGAGGATGTTCTTAAGATAAATAAATTAAAGAAGACAAAATCCCCAGGGCCAGATGAAATTTTCCCTCGAGTTTTGAAAGAGTGCAAGGAACAGATTAGCGGACCCCTCGTAAATTTATTTACAAAATCATTAGACACGGGAGTTGTGCCAGACTTGTGGGAGACAGCATCAGCGTCAAATTACCGGCCGATTAATTTGACGTCAGTAGTGGGGGAATTTCTTGATTCAATTATAGCAAATAGCATCCGATCGAATTTAGAGAAAAAATAGTTAATCTACTACTCTCAACATGGGTTTACAAAAGAAAAAATCTTGTCTAACAAATTTGCTGACGTTTCTTAGGATAGTCTTCGAGGTAGTAGATAATGACGATAATTACGATGTTATTTACTTAAGACTTTAGCAAAGCGTTTGACAGAGTACCGCATCAGAGGCTTCTGAGATAAGTTAAGGCTCATGGTATCGAGGGGAAAGTTTTAAATTGGATAAAATCATGGCTCACCGATAGAACACAGAGGGTCAGCGCAAATGGTGTTAAATCTGAGTGGGGCTGTGTAACCAGTGGGGTTCCCCAGGGGTCAGTACTGGGCCCACTCTTGTTCGTAATCAACATAAACGATTTAGATACTAGGATCAGCAGTGACATAAGCAAGTTTGCGGATGACACCAAAATAGGGCGGCAGATTAATTCAGGGCAGGATGCAAATGCACTACAGGAGGATTTAAATAAACTGCAGGAGCGGTCAGAAAAGTGGCAAATGAAATTCAACACCAGCAAGTGCAGCGCACTTAATATTGGAAGACCAAATACTGTCAATGTATACAGCCTTAACAACATCAACCTAGAGAAGTCGTCTTGTGAAAGAGACTTAGGGGTACATGTAAGCCCGGACCTACGGCCTAGAAAACAGTGCGTTAATGTTCGAAATAAGGCAAACAGAGTATTAGGTTTTATATCTAGAAGTGTAAGTAATAAGAGTGCGGAGATCATATTGCAACTATGTCTTGCGCTAGTCAGGCCGCACCTCGATTATGCTGTTCAGTTCTGGTGCCCTTATTATAGACTGGATATCAATTCACTGGAGTCGGTGCAGCGAAAAATGACGAAAATGATTCCGGGACTTAGAAACCTTCCATATCAAGATAGGTTAAAGAAACTAAATT